>NC_051177.1:102593283-102765783 GCF_013339695.2 Rhipicephalus sanguineus | reverse complement strand
ATAGGAGAGAAAAGACATGATATGTGCGCGCATCCTTCTTCCGCTGTTGTTGATCGATAGCGAGAGAGGAGATTGGCGTTCGTATACTGACTCGGAACATAGCGCATTGATGACACGTTCGCAGGTGACCCAGATGCAGTGGGAGTGCTTGAAGGACGCGAGAGAAAAACAACAACCTGGGAATGAGCTGGCTGCTGGCGTTAAGCAACACTTAGCCGGCAGATTCCCCGAGCACTTCAATAGAAGGCTGTCTCTATTTAAGGCACGCAATATGAAAACCCTAAAAAAGAGAGGCAGCTAGAAATATGCGGAACATGATGATGGGGAGGGGGGGGGGGGATAAGTAGAAATGAAAGTATCACATTTAAAAAACGACGGTTTCTTTATGTGACGTATGCATAGGTCGGCAAACTCACTCATGAGTCGACTCACTCAGACTCACTCAGACTCATATCGAGACGTGAGTCTGAGTCTGAGTGAGTCCGGGTGAGTAAAGGTTTTGTGAGTCTGAGTCCGAGTGAGTTCGGTTGGGAAAAGTTTTGGTGAGTCTGAGTCCGAGTGATTCCGGTTGAGGAAAATTTTGGTGAGTCTGAGTCCGAGTGAGCCCTAAGGGCAAAATATATTGCATGAGTGAGTCTGAGTGAGCTCCAACTTTTGTTGCCGACCTATGGTCCTATCTACTCAACTTTGGCATTACTATCAGCCCTATGCCAGCTCACGTTTTATACTCCCGTATACTCCCGCATACTTAAACTCGCTACCGTTCATACATCAGCTCAATATTTATTGATCAGAGGCGTGAGTTGAGGAGGGAGAGGGGGGGAGGTGCCTTGACCTCCCCCCGCAAACTTTTTCACGGGAAGTTACTGATAAAAATATCTCGCGTGAGTCATGACTTTCAATAAAAAGGTCCTTATTGAACTGCAAACTCAGATAACTCGTATATGAAGGTACGAGATCAAAAAGGTGCTAAATAGCGCACCGATTATGCGAGGTATTGGCGCTAAAGAGCATTCACATTATGGTAGAAAAATGATAATTAAATGCTAACAGACTCATGAGTCGACTCACTCAGACTCACTCAGACTCAGATCGAGCCGTGAGTCTGAGTCTGAGTGAGTTCGAGTGAATAAAATTTTGGTGAGTCTGAGTCCGAGTGAGTCCGGTTGAGAAAAATTATAGTGAGTCTGAGTCCGAGTGAGTCCGGATGAGGAAAAGTTTGGTGAGTCTGAGTCCGAGTGAGCCCTGAGGGTAAGATATGTTTCGTGAGTGAGTCTGAGTGAGCTCCACATTTTTTGCCGACCTATGGACGTATGTATACGCGTTCAAGGATTTCCAGGAACTTCGAACAACATTAACAGGCGGCCCGATACAAGTTAATGTCGATAGAACAAGCATTATTCATTCTGGCACGTGAAGTCAGACTCTGTGACGACCGTCTATGCAGCCAAAAGTATGCTTCGCGCGAGTAGTCCAAATTAATCACTTCGCTGGACTTTTCATTGACCGTCTATATATTCGTTCTTTGCATCTCTTCGGAGCTGCTCGGTACTCATGCATGCAAGGTAACGTCGAATTCTACTGCTCAGTTAGCTCGATAACTGCTCAGTTAGCTCGATAGGTTAGCTCGATTAGCTCGATAACTGCTCAGTTAGCTCGATATATGTTAGTTCAGCTCGTCAGCACGTTATATAGTCGCTGGTTAACCATGCTCAGTCTACACTTGACTCAACGATCAGGATGTATAGCGACGTTTCACGTCATCCTTGTTCTCGATTAAGCGCTATTCTTTCCTCGTAATCACCGTATCACGCGTTCCTTTTAATCATTTCCTTGTTCCCACGGTTACACAGTTCACTGAAAAGTATTTGAACAAAAGCGCGAAACACTCTTTCAGAACGACGCACCATTCTCTCCTAATTTTGAAGCAGCTGCCGGTCCCCGTGAAAGGACTACATGTTTGAAACATATTTTGGAAAATCCTATCGGCAAAACTGCCACGCCGTCAAAAGTGTAGAACAAGACCTAGTTCCTAAAAACAGAATATTCTCCTTAAGCCGGCCCCTTTGCTCTACCTCCGCTTTCAAGAAAAAGAAAACCTTTCAGGCGGGCACATTCTTTCGCGCATAGGCGCTCGTCTAAACAGAGGCGTGCACACGCCATCAGCTATATCGCTTCCTTCCGAAGCTGTCGATTTTCGGTAGATCCCGCAAGCCTGCATTCACGGCGCAGAATGGAGCCAGCGCTGTTCATGCTCGGAGCCAGCACAAGTTACCCCTTCTCTCCTCGAGCACGCATCACAAATGAGCCACGGCGACGTCGGCGGCAGCGGTAGCGCGCGGCCGGAGCGGCCGGGCGATAATTGGCGGACGGCGCGGGAAGCGGAAGATGATGCTCTCGAAGAAGCACCGGCTGCTTCGGCGCGGGAGGAAGAAGAAGATGAAGAAAGGGCGTACGCTGAACAAACGCGCCGACGACGCTATGCGGGCGCGCGCGCGCGCGCTATGAGCGTTCACTCTCTCCTCGGCCGACCTCAATCCGGCGGCCGGAGGTCATCGTTCTACGCGACCCTTCGGTTCAAGAGCAAACCCCTGGCCGCTGCCATGTAAGGGGGGGGGGAGCGGGGGGGGGAGAGGAAGGGGGGTGAGACGTCCGTTCGACAACGACGCCGGGGGGCTCCGCCTCCAGAGCGCAGCTTGCCATAAGAAGCTGGACGCGCAGCAGACCACCGGCACAAGTCCTCCCCCCTTCCAGTACTCAGGACACCAAAGACGTGCACTCCCGCGGACCTTCATGGCTCAGGTGAGTCAGACCTGGAGGACAGCGGGGCCCCACAATCCCAAAGGAAGAGACCGTCGTACCATGAGGATTATGCGCGGCCGACTGCGCTTGCCAGTAGATGTGTCGCGTGCCATGCGTGCTTCTCTCGGTGGTGGTGGACGAGTGACGAGGAAAATATCGTACGTAGTTGCAGCCGCCGTACGGGTTGACCTTTGACCCTTCTCAGCCTTCGCTGGATCGACGGAGCTGCGAATGAACCGGGGAGCTCGCTCGTGACTGACGCTTGCAGGCGGCCGAACGATTTCTTTCTTCGACAGGCGTGATGGATTAAGAGTGCGCGCCGAAGTCGCGAGAGAAACTGAGGGCTGATAAGGGGACCGCCACTGCCCGCGGACTTGATGTCGGTCACGAAGCGAAAGTTGGCTACCGAACGTGTTCCTCATTTGAGTAGATGATCGTGATCTCGCAGCAGGTCCAGCCTCGATTCTCGCCTCGACCGGTCACCAGAGAATTGCTGTTTAGAGGACAATTCTCCGTAAAGTTTCTCGTGATATCGATAAGAATTAGTGTGAGAGTTGAGCGCCGTAAAGGGAGTACGTGAGAATGAACTCCAGATAAGCGTCATTGCGCTGGTACATTCGCAGTGACCCTTTAATGATATGCCTATAGTCGTATTACGTTATGACATATTATCTGCTACCTGAATGACTGCTTAGTGAATACTGATACAGGAACGCGAGTTGCGCCTTTTATGCAACAAACTATCGCATGTGTGAAATTTCGGAAAGATGCCGGTTAGACAATCGGAACAACATAGGAGCGAGTGCTTAAGCCTCTGGAAAACAAGGCAAGAAGCAATGAATAGCTACACCAGAAAATATGACAGAAGTGACATCAAGCACATTTTCCTGCGTTCCTCAAGTCTTACTTTCACACTTCTGTGAAGCCACCTATTGTTGTATTTATGAAGTATTTCGATTAGCCACGCTTGGGACAACCGCTCTGATGCTATTCATAGCTAAGGCAGAAAAGCGGAGTTCTGTATTTAGCTCACATTCAGATAGTTGAAGCAGAAATGTATGTATGCTTCCGATTGATATAAAGATAAGACATCACTTTTACCCAGAATAACCAAGTTGGGTCTTAATTCAGAAAGTTCCTTAGCTTGCGCTGGCAGTCGATTAAGCTTGGTTTTCCATCGCCTTGACTCCTCTTGAAGTAAATTTAAGTGATGCCGAAGGTAGCAAGAAGACGGAGACGTGAAGTAAACGAAGATAGTCCTACAAGAAATGCCGCGCTGTAATCGATGTTTCGACTCAGAAACTTGTCTTCGTCAAGCCGTGACAAAGACAAGTCATTTTGTCGAGCATTCGGTCATAGCGCCATTCCCAGTTCTACTTATGTTGATAAGTCCTCGCCGTAAGTACCTAAGCATGCCGTACTCCGACTTGCAGTTTCTCTAGGGCGCGTTTCCCAGCCTAGGTTTTCAGCATGTGCATACTTGTGTAACCAGTAAGGAACAGCCTTCCGTTGTTTTCAGGAAGGAAGTGACGCAAGAACATCTTTGTTTAGCAAGGCGCTTGGACACGTGACTCATCGGAGCTTGTCGGTCGTGCCTATACCTGCAGCGGCATCCAGTTAAGACGCAATCAAAATATCCCCGTAACGACTCTCCTGGCGTGGGCCGGCAGGCAGATGAGTTGTGCGCCGCTTGTCTCGCGTGGGACTGAGGCTTCGGCTTCTGCCCGAGGGCTGACCCGCCGTTTGACGTGACGAGGAAGTCGGTAGTCGTTCGTGTATACATACTATGCAGGTAGCCCCGTATACATCCGCACGAATTGCTCCGAATGAAATGGCTCGGCTATAAATGGCCTTCGCATTCCGCTTCGTAGTTCATCGGGTGCAATTTCACTCGCGGCAAACAGCCGGTCGGCGTTGACCTCCTGCCCCTTTATGTATAGCCTTCCATGAGGCGTTCGCACGGCCCGATGCGAGAGTGCTGCTACTTCGGTTGTGATGACGCAGATGCACTACGGCGCAGTGTGATGGCACCATGTACGACACCGTGTCGTGTGTATATATACAAACCTGTACGGTGGTCTGGATGAGACGAGAAGTCATTTCTCGACCCATGTACGGCGTTCTGCTTTTTGTATGTTTATCTCGCCTGCCAGGCTGACTGCGAGAAGGATGTGTACGAAACAATCAGTCCATTCGTTCATACGACTTTTCGCAGTCACACTCCAAAACATCTTTGTTAACGTGTCGACTGCCACCCCATAGCCCAAGAAGTATCTTATAGTATTGTTTATACAATATGACATCATTTTAACGAGAACTGAAGGCTACTCATAAACGGAGGCTACTCATATGTGTCGAATTCCGCATTATCCACCGCCTCGACGTACCACTCATGTATAGATCTCCGTTTTGCAAGAAATTTTGGGAGCAGCGACTCGTACAAATGGCCCGTGTCTATCACATGATAGACACGAGTTATGTATACCGTATACGGCTTCGTGCGCTTCTTTAACACCATGTTCACTCTTTAATCTTCTTGTAAGAGTCCCTTAACACGACGTCTCAGTCTCGATTCGGTCAGCCAAACAATAAAAACTGTCTTCGTCCTCTCATTTTTTCTTTGTTTAGTTGAAAGGCAACAAAGACCTCTTCTGATTATGTAAACTTTTGCCTATTTGCTCTTAGCGACTTCTTGCCGGCAATTCAACCGTTGGACAAATCAACGTGCTATCTTTCTCTCTGTATATTTACTTTGCCACGTGTGGAATTCCAGGCACTTCAATTTCGTTCTTTCGCCCGAGCGAGCTATTTCGCGCTCTTATTTCGCGCTCGTATAGTAGGCGTTACTAGTTCTTGCATGCGCTGCCGTTTCGTTCCTTCGTCTGCATAGTTCAAGGCGAAATTCTTTGCCTGACTGCTGAGCGTCGAAGTCGTCCGTCGTTGGAACGAGACATCTTAATTCGTACGCGACGCGAGTATCGAAGCGGATTCCGCTCAACTGCCTGCTTTGCCCGTTTCCGCCGTATTACACGTGTGCTTTGTCGCTTTGTCGACACGTTTCAGTGACGTGAGTTCCAGCGCGCGCTGACTGTATAAGCCGGGAAATATGTACGTGACTGTACGTGACGGAGGGAAAGGTATACATCTCAAACTGGAAGCTTTATCCAGTGCATTGGCAGCATGCGCGCAGCGTCAGCGGGGCATGTTATTGTGGCATGCTGTCATGCCACGGTATTCTGGATTATAATCGATAGAGAGGAGCAGCCTATATCCAAACTGGGTACATGGGATACAGAAGTAACTTCAGTTACAGCATTCAGTTACATGCACTCGATTGCACATGATTAGAGATTCAGAAAATCTCAGTGTTTAGTTCTGTCAGAGGACGGTTGTCGAGCTGGCCTAGTGCGGCTGAGAGGGCAGCTCTTTCGGAGTCGAAGCGGGTGCACGCACAGAGAAGGTGCGCGATTATTTCGCTGCACCCGCAGAGTTCAGCACAGTGGGCTATCAGCCATTCCAATAGTACATTAATAAGCCTACTAGAATGCCACTCCACGGCATATACGGATCAGCAGGATAGAGTCACGTCGTGATAGGTTGCACGGGATGCGTATAGTCGGAGATCAGGGCCCAGGGTATGCAGGCGTGGACTTGTAAACGGGGGTGAATTCCAAAATTCTTAGGGCACTGGTCCACACGGACTTCAACACGAGGAGTATGAGGGCGTTGTTACGGTTTCTTACGAAAACCGGATTGAATGGCACATTGTGACAGTTCAGTGATTATGTTGGTGCGTTGCTTTTGGACAGTGCTATTGCGAGGACTTTATAGTATTGTTACAGACTCTCTTCTCCTCATTCAGCATTCCTCACCACCTTTCCCCTTCTCAAGTACAGGGTTGCCAACCGTATATTTCCTCTGGTTAACCTTCCTCTCTTTCCTTTGCCCCCCCCCTCTCTCTCTCTCTCTCTGTATGTTTACTACTAGCGATGCAAGGATCAAAATCTCGGATTCAACTCGCCATCGTAATATTCGACAGCGAGCGAATAAACAGTGCACATGCTTAGAACTAGGAAGTGCGGACAAAATGCAACCAGGCTGCACATACCCGCATATCGAACCGCGCACTAGAACGGATCGCGAAAATAGCGTCACCAGACAAGCGAACGAACATTTCGTTTCACTGGCGGTGGGACGTATCGGCACCCCGCTGCGTAATGCGTTCAGCGTGTCGATAACGAATAAACCGGGGCACCGTATTTGACAGGCGATAACGAGCTGCATTCATTGCGAAGAGGAAGATGCAAAACTGGGAAGTTCGGTCACCTTTCTTGAACGGCGAAAGCTTCTATACTAAGATGCGAAATCTACTTCTTAATCTGGTTGCTGCTGCCGTGATGATGAATGAACGATTGCCGGGACCTTTAGAGCTGTATATAGGCGAAAGGGAACACGCGGATAGTGGTTAAGAAAAGGGTAAGTTGACGATCACCGGCTTGTAGCTCAAGGCTACAAGGAAATCCTTACGGATTTCTTAGGAAGGAAGCTCTTTAGTTGACAAAAATTCGTCCTGGTCCGGGGTACGAACCAGGGACCAACTCCTTTCCGGTCGCAGATTTGCAAGATCGTGGTTAAACGGGTGAATATTTGAAGCCATGCTCCTATGCGCCAGATTTGAGCCGATCGGCGACCTGGATGACAAGGTTTATGAAAAAGAGAAAGCGATGTTGTTCCTTCAAATTTTTTTTTAAATATTTAGTATCCGATGACTTCGCAGGCGCGGCTTATTATCGATCACGTTATCAGGTTTAAGTTAGCGAGCGTCGGGCGTACGTCAAGCCGGCGCCGTTGAAATAGAGCGAAGTTCTTTTTTTATGAAGACATCACTGCATTGTTAAATTGATTAAATTGGAAAATAAAGTACAAATTGGCACATTTTTCTACAGCCAATAAAAGGCTACGGCCCTGCGCCACCAGTAAAAAACTAGGGGAATAAGATAATAGGAATGGAGAGGAGTGAGGAAGAAGGAGATTGAGCGTGTTGTTATTTAGCAGCAGGCGACCCTATAGCCTTCTGCTAAATAGCGTTAACAGCGTAAATAGCGTTAATAGCGTAAATAGCGTTAATGCTAAATAGAGTTAACAATGTGTGCTCTGGGAGAAAGAGGACAAGTGGAAGCCCCCCCCCCCCCCTTCCACTTGTCGCACACCTATGCGAAATGGGTTCGCGGTACGTTACAACACCTCTTTCTCCCAGAGCACACATTGTTAACTCTCTGTGTCGCAGCTAAAGTTTTCAAAAGAAAGAACGAGGGAACTAGACCGGCGAAAACTGAAAATCAGTTGCCACATAATATAAACAGTTGTGCTCAGTGCTGAATAAGACGTAACGATATAGCCAGGTCATAACGTTTCATTCATTTTATCCGTATAATGTAAACAACAGTTGGGAGGAAAGTTACGCAATCGATTACTGTTATTCGTCGGTTACTTTCTTGGGACATTAATTGGTAAATATGATAAATTACACTTTTGAAGGATTTCGGCGTTATCGTAATCGGTTATATTTCAGTACCGTGTGCAAGTCTGATTCTTACCGACTGTATAAATGACAGAATAATGGGAATCTGGCGTGGTACACCTGACCATAATATATATGGTCGAAGAACATACACACGGAAAAGGGAAATGCCTGAAGTACTAGACGTAGACCCGACTCCTTACCGATCAAGACGGGGACGCATTTTGGAGGGCGCGAAATGAAATGGAATGCCGGTGCGCCGCGCTTTGGTGAGCCCCCCATAAGGAAATCAGTGAAGCCAATATTGCTTTCCGCTGCGGCGCCGGCTCTTCCTGACTATTCACGGCTCCGCTTCGGGCTACGCGCGTAGAAATGCCCCGCGCGTATCGCACCCGATCGCTTGTAGTACGGCTGTGGTCGGCGGTAACTATCCAATGACCTTGGAAGACCACCTCACAGTTTCTCGGGCTGTAGCCTACCTAAGACGGCCAAGACACTGTTCCGTTTCCTTGTGGTCAAAACGCTTCTGCTGGGATTCTGGGAGCGATCAGGAGTGTGCTTTATTTACTATGTGTGCCTGCATACTAGGCTTTTCTTAATCTTCGTTTTCCTCCATTTTTATCGCCCTGTGACTACTATCCCGCCGGCCTCTTTCTGTCGGTTTAACGTAATGATCGCAGCCGGTTTTCCTATATGTTTATTCGACTTAGATTCTTTTTTTTTTTTGTTGTTGTTGTTTCACGATTGAAACCGCGCTAATTTTGAACATTGACCGTAGTAGGTATTGCTGTTCTGACGACGTTCCCGTGAAACCTGTTCACATCTCGATGAGCAAACATTACTGCTACGTATGTATATTGTTACTACTGACACAGTTAATATAAAAACGGCATCCACACAGATTTAATCTATTGCGCCCACGTAAACAAGCACACTGATAAACAGATAACAACCAACCAAGCTAATTACTATCCCCAAATGGCTAACTAAGAAAATAAGCGAAGCAGGCGTGTCCAGCATTACGCAGAAACATACACATTTCATTTCGTAGCTGTCTGCACCATATGAATAGCTGTTGATATCCAGAAATAAGTCGTATATGGCGTTCACAGCTGCCCGAAGAGCCAGTGAGATAGCCATATGAAGATTGAATTACGGCACGTGTTCATAGCAGCAAACTGTGCAGAAATCACAGACGTCTCTCAGAGCTGATTGTTCTTCGTTATTAAATGTGAAAGCCACGCTCAGGACTATTATAAAGAGCACTGTACTATAGCTGTTAATAACAGGTAGCTCTCGAGATCAACAGCTAAGAACAAGGCCTTCTCACGTAGCCCCAAAAGTGGTTTAAGTAGTAGAAGGTTAAACGACGGGTTCGTAAACCTGAAAGGGAACTTGTTCCCGGTCTTATTTGTGCGGTTGGGAAGGGAGCCCTTGTATACTGTTTGCAGACAGCTGATCTTCTACACTCTTAATCAGGTCCCGCTTGCTAGATATAGCCAGGAAACCGGACATTTTTCGTCTGGTTTCCTGGATATAGCCAGCATTTAACCGGGACATGATTAAGAGCGTACTGTATTCCGACAGAAAAAGATAGAATGACTACTCGCAGAAGTGCACTTTGGAAACAACCGCCATAACTACAGCGCCATTACGGTGGAGAAGGTTGAAGAGGAATGGGTGAGGGGAATGCTACGAGTGTGTTTCACCTTCAAGATTCGGTGGCAGAAGTAATAATTACAGAAGGGCCGATCCACTACCATATTCCTGCTGTATGCTATCGCAACCCGCGAGATATTTTATTTTGTTTGGTTTCAATACTAGTTGTATATCGATTCTCATTTATTTATTTTTTCCGTTTTCCAACAGCGTGTATTCCAGCGCCCAGATTCAAACCGTAAGCGAGCCTCGCCCTGCTATATACTTACGTGGAACGAAGCAGATTTCGCTATCTCTTACCCTAACTTAAGGACAGCATAATCCCAACCTCATGCATCGCCGTCACTCCCTGAAAGATATACGCCCACTTAAACAGGAAGAGCAGCCGACTAATGCAGATCCACGCACGGCGCTTGTTATTAACAGCGAAAGGAACCAGCTAGCTGGGCAGCGTGCGCGTCGGGCAGGACAGAGCGTTCCATGGATGCGAGGGTATGGGGCGGCTGGCTCAGCCCGAAAAACAATAAGGCCAACAACGAAGCGGCGCCATAGAAAAGGAGCGTATGCAGATGGGCCATGGAAACTGAGAGGCTGCATCTGAAGTAGGCGCCCGCTAGATCTGCTTTGAAAGGTCCGTAAACGCCGAGGCTAAGAGGCGGTCAGCCCTTTCGGACACAAAGGTTGGCCCGCTTATTTTCAGAGTGAGCAGAGAGAGTGCCTGGTTGTGGCGCGAAATGGCGTGGTGAAAGCTGCCCTTGTATTCGGGGGCCGTCGAGATTTCTTTTCGAGTACTCGACGTGAAGCAGGGATGGCGCTGTTCGGCGACCATCCGCCGCAGTTCGGCTGCTCGATCTGTCGATTTGCGCTGATCTTGAAGTGGGCCGTCCTCTCGGTGCGGGCCGAAGACTTCCCGGTGGGGCATGCCGGAAGCGAATGGGTCGAGGAGACGAGCACGCTCGGTTACTATACCTCGGTGGTTGTTTATAAGAGAATGGAAAATGGTGGCGCAGAGGTGTTCTGCTGACTATGCAAGGAACCGTTTCAAGCTGCCAGTCACCGGGTCGTGTTTTTATGGCACGTAAAAGTACAGGAAACAGGGCTAGTTGGTAGTAATTCATTATAGAAAGTTTTCAGCGCCCACACAACGAACAATAGAGGAAGAAGACAAACAAGCGCTGACTCACTACTCAGTTTATTGGTGAAAAGGAAGGACACATATATGTATACACCCGGGCTGAATAACCCTAGGTGCGTATGTATACGTGTACTTCCTTTTCACCGATAAACTGAGTTGTGAGTCAGCGCTTGTTTGTCTTCTGCCCTTACGTCTTTGTTGTGTGCGCGCTGGAAACTTTCCACAGTGTCTAGGAATGTGGTAGCGAACGAAGCGGTGATTTCAGACATCAAGAAGAAAACACAATTCCCGATGAAAAAAAAAAAAAAAACGGAGCAGTCGCCTTTGTGTGGTCGAGATTTCCAGATTTCTACACTTCTTGAGGCAGCTATACGTTTTTTTTGTATTTATTTTTTTTTCTATCTTATGTTGCCCAGTTGCAGTGTCTCAAAATTCTCAACACACCACAACTGCGTGTCAAAATCCGAGCGCCGGTAGACGTAACGTAACCATTGGAGTGTTCAAACCCTCCTTCCCATCCGCTCCCCCTCTTAACCATTTTACAGCATTGTGTGGATGGCGCGCTAAGCCTGTGTAGCAGCACGGCGAGAGTGTAGGCCACCCGGTTCTCAGACAGCCCTACATACCGGCTGCGTGCCACCACCTTCGAGCGCAGCACCGAGAAGGGAGGCCCGCCACTCATGTGTATACATAAGCCGGAGGCGACCGATGCAACGGCAGAATGGCGAGCCATGTGGAGCATAGGACAAAGAGCAGTGAAAGGAAAAGCATGGAAGCGGTAGGAAGGAGCTGTGTGACACAAGCACACGGGGGCTAACGAAGTCTTGTAAAGCTAACGAGGCGCACTTGCAAAGCGCGCGCTGCAGCGGAATTCCATAGCCACGTATAGGCGGAGGCAGACATTGAGACGACGTCCGTTTCGCGGGGGACAATTCGTTCCATCTGATATACGAGTGCTGCTGAGGAGAACACAGAGGTCCGCCAAAAGACGGCCAGCAGCGGTTACTCGGCTGGTGCTGCAGTGCCCTGTCAGCGTTCGGCAAGGCAATCTTTCTGTAGATCGACAGAGCGGAACGAAGGAATGCAGAGTGTATGCGGAAGGACGGAACGGCGCGAAAAGGGAGACGGACCGCAGAACAGCCCGAGCTGGCTGTATACATATGTAACAACTAAAGAGCGAAGAGTTCTGGACGAAGCGGAAGCCTATAGCAAGCAGTTTTCGGACAAAGAGATAAATTGAGTACGCGTGAGCCCCAACAAAAACAGTGTGAAACAGAGCTCCCGCCTCTTGCGAACGAAAGAGGCTTTGCAGCACATGCTGTATAAAAAAAATGTGCGTGGTTATGTACGAAGGAAGCATTACGACGACAGCTAATAGAGTCTGAACATAAGTTATCTTCGCTCCGCCGAATATGTTTCATCTTTAAGAAATGTGGGTTTCTCAAGTTTATCGCCGTGGCCATTTTATTTGTATTCAGGGGAGCAAGCTTCTATTCCTGCCCTTCTATTATTTTGCATATAATCACGAGCTGGCTTCATGTGTTATGCAGGCTCCCAGTACAATCGTTACTGCACGCGGTTGTTTATGCACACACAAGGGCTATGCTCACATTTCTTGAAAGTGTCCGTAAGGGGCAACGAGATACTTATTACGGTCAAGATCAAGGCTACAGCAATGCGTAAGGCAGGCGATGTACGAGCATTCGCCTCGGTTACACAGTCATCATTAGTATACACTATCAATTTGGCAATGCGTTCTTTCTGGGGGCTATTAGTACGGGCAGAAAACATGCTCCACAATCACAGCGTAAACTGCAATAGCAGACTCCTTGGATCTCCTCGTGAGCTGTTTGACGACGTTTGTGCAAGTACTGGTCATGAAAATATCTCGTTTGATGCGCACACAGAGTTATAGCGAATTACAGTGAGATGCGCGTTCTGATGCGAATAATGAGTCGGCAAGGGCTCGCAGCGTGACACAACAGGCACATTGATGTTTATAAACAGCTCCGTTCGGACGATTAGTACGCTCAAAAACGGTCCGTCAACATCTCTGAGCATACATAATATGTAAAACAGTCGCACGCCCATACACAGTAAACGTGACGCGGTCACTATACGCTCATTCTTGATTACACTACTAAGCTAAGTGGCCATCCTCGATGTAGCATTACGGGGAGGCAAAACTCAAACGTGCACAGCACGAAATCGCTCCCCATCATTTTCGTGTCATCACTGAATACAGGCTTGAAAAGTGGCTCGGGCCGCCCTCGCCTATACTACGGCGGCGCAGGTCTTTCGCCGTTAGAACGCAGCAAGTGGTAAGTCACGGGCCGCTGTAATCCGTATTCATGAGTATAGCTCATACATTTCTTTACGAGGACGCTCCCGACGTCGGTGTTCTCACGATTGCTGCACACAGCACTGCGTGCCTGCCTGCGCACCACAGCGACCATTTGCAGTCACCGTGCTCCGCTTGGTAAGAAAGAAAACGGTGGGCGTTCTATGCGCTGCAGGAAAGGCGAGTACCGAAATACGTCAGCCTGTGAGTGAAAGCATCTACGGTATACAGCCAAAACCTGAAAGGGAAGCAGAGTCCGAGAGAGAGCAACGATCTATTGAGATGCGGAGAAGGGAACAACATCCGGGAAAGCACAAAGATGTGATAACTTAGAGGATATACAACGCCGAGAACTGAAAAGCACGAGTGAGGAAAGAAAAGGGGGCGGTATGGAGACGAAAGAGCGCAATCGCGAAAGGATAGTGCGAACACGAGAACAGCGCGCGCAGCGCCACAAGGCACCAGACGTATCTAGGCAATTAGAATAATCAGAGATAATGAGAAAATGAGGCGCAAATTCAAAGTGGTGATAGGCGCTGCGAAGGCATATATAGTCGTTGATATATATCAAGGAGTCGAGCGACGACCAAAATAACGAGGAGAGAGCGAAGTAAGGAGCGTCATAAAGGACAAAATGCTCTCGTGTCTTTCGCGGAGGCGAGAACACGAAAGTAGGGAACACACCGGCGGTGGCGAGCTCGCTCCATTCAACGCTTCGGAAGCGAGCGAGCGAGCAGCGAACCGCGTGCGTCGTCCGTCGAGCCAGGAGGAAAAGCCCTCACCGCTTTCTTTTTCAGCGCGTGCGCGTACCACCAACGCCGACGACGAAACACGACGAGGTGATGGTTCTTTCGCGCGCTCGCCGGAGAACAAGCTCTTGGTGGTCCGCTCCAGTCAGGGTCGCCTGCAAAGGTCGTCAGCACCGCGTTGCCCGCACTAGGGCGAATCGCGCCCGCGCATACGCGCACGTATGAACGGTACGACTATTTCGAGGAATACGGGGGTGAGGGGGAGTCCTCCGTCCGAGCCATTGTCTGCGGCAGCGGCGACGTCTTTCGCGCCCCGTCGTCTCGACAAGCAGTCTGTGCGTGCTTGAGTGTGTAGCGCGGCAAGTGTGCGTGTGCACGCATGCATGTGTATACGGCTCGTATAGTGCGTATAAAGGCGGTGAACGAGAGGAAGGCGTCGCCGCGAACAGCACACGGTGCCGTGCACGACGATCGGCAGGCTCGCTTTCGCGAGGTCATTCTACGTTCTTCATTTTATTGGTATTTTACTCTTTTATTTTTCTCTCCTCGGCACACTTGGCGCCGAAAAGACGAAGATGAAGAGTTTGCTCGCCGCGACCGTCGCTTCCTTCGCGACGGTGACGGGGAAGTAATGCCGCATATGTAAACGCCGCGGAGACGGTCTCTTCCCGTCGTCCCGTCGTTTCACGGCTTCTTTTTCGGTGAAAGCGGACGCCTTCTTTCGTTGCGAAGGGGGCCCCAGTGACCGCGACGTGCTTTATTAGCGATGCGCGCGACGCGCGAGCAGGCTCCTCGAGCGAGGTGGTGGTCTATTTACGAGTCCACGGAGAGACAGACTGGTCGAAAGAAGGAAGGGGAACAGCAGTGCCGTTCGCTTTGGGTGGAGGAAAGACTTTCTCTATCTGGTCACCAAGTAGAGAAATGGTGCAAGGCGAGAAAGCGAGAGAGTTTGCAATGTAATGCGTTTTAGCAACGTTACTGTCAGCAGGCTTACACCCAGATAACAAATCAGGCGCTTGATAAGATGCGTTTCACTGCATGCCGTTTTATCTTAGAATAACAGAGAGCTGAGCTAGTTGGTAAGTATTCATTCTAAAAAAACATACAGGGCGTGCAAACACGAACACAAGAAAGAAGTCAGGACACCGCAAACGCCGACTAATAACTGAATAGATGCACAACGGCGGAAAAGAAAGAAGGCACGAAAACTTATCTGCGCATGCCCATGCAATAGGCGAACCTATCAATCCGGCACACGTGGGGGCCTACGCGAAAGATAACTGTTAAGGCATTTGATTTCATCTTTACGTAAGTTAATCGACGGTTGGCTCACGCATGCGCTACCACTATTCTCGATATGCCATGTCTCAATCATCAGACGCGTTTCTTCATTCTTATGTCGGTACAAAACTGCGCATTCATTGAATTTTGGCGTGTACTTACAATCTCGACAATGTAACTATAGATTAGAAGGTGAGCCTCCGGTTAGTGGTCTTCTATGTTCTAATAATCTCTGGTTAATGCAGCGGCCCGTCTGTCCTACGTAGAAGCGGCCGCAGCTGAAAGGAACCTTATACACCACACTTGTACGGCAATCAGTGAATTTGTTTGTATGTTTTACGAAACAAATATCGGTTCGCTTCTTGTCTTTTACTCGCTCATTCTTCCTCTGCACAGCGGCACAAATCTTACCTAGCTTATTGGCAGCCGTGAAAACAACATTAATGCCGTATCTACTTCCTACTTTCTTTAGCCTGTGAGATACGCAATGAATGTACGGTATACCTACGACACGTTTCTTCCTATCGCTTTTGCAACCATGCTCGGACTTAACGCAATAGCCTTCCTTAAACGTTCAGCGACCGTGGCCACTGCATCACGAGGATACCCTACATCTAAAAGACGCGTAAGCTGTGCGTTAAAGCTATCACTCATTTTGTGCTCACACTACTTGGTGAGGGCAGACTTAAGGCTATAGACATGGCGATACCGTTTTTTACAACCTTCGAGTGCTTCGACGAAAAATTTAATAGCGGTTTTGAAGATCTAGGAGCATACTGTCAGCACACGTGGTTCTTCTGAAACGTTAAGGAAATGTCTAGAAATTGTATTCCATTATTCTGAGGCAACTCTTTAGTAAAGTTCAGCCCTGCTCCATTTAATTGAAATGTTTCGCTCACTGAGGTTACCACGTTTTCAAAGCCCTCACCACTACACAAAAGTCAAGCAATCGTCCACATAACGAAAAACCTTAATGACAAAATTACCTAAGGCGCCTTCCAAAAGATTGTCAATCTTGCTAAGGTATAAATCACTAAGAACCGGAGCAACCTTAGAACCAATACATATCCCTGATTTCTGCACTTAAACGCCTTCCTTCCAACCTACCAGCGTCGACTTTAAATACATGGAAAGGATTTCTAGAAAAGCCCCGGTAGAAACACCACATTTATCGGTGAAAACCGTCTCGTGCCCTTGTACGTTAATACATTCATTACCACATTTTAACAAGTCCTCATGCGGCAAGGAGTAATAAAGGTCTTCAATATCCATACTAAAAGCTTTACAACAGCCGGGGTTCTCCTCTGAGAGGAATTGAACTAGCGCCTGAGAATTACGCATACGAAAGGGGTCTGGAAAACTCGACGAAGTTAAGCAGTTCTGCAAATAACTAGATACAGCGACTTGCCAGGTGCCTTTCTCTGATACAGTTGCTCGAAATGGAATCTCGTTCTTATGTGCTTTCGCTGAAAAAAAAAAAAAACAATTCTAAAGTAAGTGATTTAGCCTTCTTGATATTACCACCTATTCTCTCAAGATTATGTCTTAACAAAAGGTCGACAGCAGGTTGCCTAACAACTGATGGTTTAAGTTTTACAAGGGCACGAGACTGTGTAGAAGGATGACTTAATCTGACCATTAGTGAGCGAAGAATGGAAACATCGGGCTGTGTAACCAATCCTTAGACAAGAGGGATCGTCTTCGTCGGGACTGTTTCGGCGATGGAATTTGTCTTCATCAGGAACTAGAGCAGAACCCGGATATGTAGAATATGAAGGGGATCACTAAAAAGCTATGCATATGGGTAACTAGACGTATACAATATTTTATATTTCGAAAAATATGTTAAAGAAAATTTTACAGTTGTTCGATATAAACAATAATTCGTTATATGTGGGTTCGATATATACGAGTTCGACTGTATATCTAAAATGGCGCATGTCTTCAAAATCTGGCAAGACAATTTTTCGTGTCGAAGCGTTGGATCCACAGTCTGAAGCGTCCCCGTTCACCCCACCCCATTTTTTAACTGCGCTCCTTATGTGGCGTAGTTACTTTCCAGTTAAACTGCATTCACAATTCGTTAAAGCGGCAAGTTTACCACCGCCTTCATGAATGTGTACGTTTTACGATTGTCGACTCCTCGGTAGCCTATTTTCTCCATAACTTTGATAAACAACGGTGGCCCGTGACGAGCGAGAACGGAAGTTTCAAGGAACGTTTGCCGCTTGGACGGAACGAGGTGCTCGGAGACGCACGTGAAGGAAGAGACGGAGGAAGCGTGCGTCTTTATTTAGAATGAAAAAGCGCCGCGATCACCCGGTCACCGGAGCGGCTGGCCCAGGAAGGGAGAATACGTGCGGTGCGGAGAGCGGGACCTCGTTGCAGCCTAGAGGTCCCCGCCGGCCGGGAACGCGGTTTCTCGCGCAGTTTTAGAGAAGGTATAGCGCGCGCGCGCGCAAAGTTTGCATTCCTATCGAAAATAACCCGAGATATTTACGAGTCAAAGACCATCCGGCTCGAAGACAGAGCTAGGTCACGCTTTTCCTTTTAAGGCAAGCCACTGCAGCCAAGCGGGAATATTCCTTGAATGCTCATGATGAGAACAACGGGGGCGCCTTTACATTTTTATTCTTCCTCGTTCTCCGGGAGGCGATAAAGCGATGGCAGATGCGTTGAATAATATTTACGTCAGTCGAGCGACGTTGATTGTCTTTCTATTTTTTTTAAGTGGCTAAAACATTCTGCTTTAGGGCTCGAGATGGCCATGTTCGATTCCTGCGTAGAATTTCTTATGCTCGAAGCGGGCAGCGTTACAGGTTGTGATCTTCAGAAAACTTCCGTGGTTCGCACTGTATCTGGTTGTCTTAAGATCGTCCACCATAACGCCGTCCCGCATTAAGTTTTCCTGCATTATTACTTTTTTCCTGTAGCTAAGGACTACGTCAACATTCAGAATCCAGGACCAAATATGAAACTAATTTTTGCACCTGCACGAAACTGAGATAACTAAAAGAAACGTGTTAGTTACGACCGAAGCGTGCAGCACTGACAGCGATATATAGCAAAGTTTAATGTTGCACTTGAATTTCATTTAAGGCGTTCTTGTTATATGGATTTGCCGCATGTTGACGTCACGCAACGCAACTCCTGTTAGCGAAAAGAATGAAAGTTCTCTCACAATACTAGTGAGATTGACGTTCCCTTAGTTAGTTGACGTTTCCGTTAGCTAGCTTGACGTTTCCTGTTCATTCGGTCCTGCCCAGCACTTGCACATAGCAGATAGACGGTACTGCGCTTACAGTTTTCATGCAGACAGTGGTCATATATGCATCTGAAATCAGAATGCTGGCGTGGCTCCACATGCGTAAAACCCTTATAGTGTGTGCACCTGAGCAGCAAGGACACCCACGAAATTCGACCGCCAGAAATTGGCACCAGTGGTCTATAGTGCTAGCACGACTTGCTCGTACGCAATGGATTAGAGCCAGTGCGATTACGTGCTTGGGCTTAACCTTCGAATGCTATGTTCAGCAAATTCATTTGCATGCTTTGTCTACAAAACTCCTATTCTACGCACTTAACACAAAACCAATCTATACACGGGTGGCCTGTTAAAAATGCTTACAAAAACGTTCACGGTGAAATATTCTTAGCCTCTGCCAAAACGCCACACTTTCATCGAGCATTATGCTCGATGAGAGTGTGGCGTTTTTACGACACGGAAAACGACTGTGTACGATTACCGCAACTTCAGGTCTGCTGTCAGAAAATACTTTTTTGAAAAATACTGTCGATGAGAGTACACTTCTTTATATTTACATTCTTGCATAAGTTGTGCGAGTCAATGCTTAAGTTGTGCATGTCATACTCATTGTTATGTATTTGCTTTGTTCGCTCGCGTGCGAGAAGGATAATAGAATACTGATGTTATATTTATATTTGTGTATGAGTTATGTATGGTAATATTACTATTATGTATCACGTCTTCTGTTTCTGTTTGCTCGCGTGCTGCATTTCATACCCTAAGTTGTCTGTGGACCCGGAACTAGCCAATGGCTATGGGTCCAGTAATGCTTTTGTATATTGTAAAGTATTTTGTAAATAAAGAATGAAAAAAAAAAAAAAAACTATAGACCAGAATCTTCATCGCTTCTAGGAGGCAGCTATATTTCGCTGGTTATTGAGGGTTACATGAAACGAACGACCCCGATTTGTCCGGTCTGTCTATACCGCTTACCTGCCGCTACGTTCGCTCGCCATCAGCTGTGCTTTGACCAAACCCACAGCTCCTGTGCTGGCCTCGCCGAATGTTGACAACTGGGGTCAAGATTATGTACGTGTGCTCTAAACGCGGGTGCTAAAGTAAATTATCGTAGCCATTTTTGCAGTGGCGTATTGTCGTAGCCATGTGCCTTAGGGCTTGATCTTGTCAAGCAGTGTACAGTGGTTAGGTATTTGACCGCTGAGAAATTAACGCGGCGTACGTAAGTACCGAGGATAATATACGAAACTTCTATACTAATATGTCCTCACATGTTGATGCCGCCATGTTGCTCCACTTGTCACCTAACGACAGCGAAGAATTTTGGCCCTTGTTTTTTGCTACGTCTTGTTAAATCACTGCAATTATAGCGTGCTATATAAAATCAACTTGATTTTTTTTGTCAATTATTCAGGGTGGATACTACCATGTTTAATATCATTTACTTAAGTGTGCAAACCGAAAAGTGAGGACGCTCTGACAAAATGATTCATATAGCCATCTTGCGAGAAGGCCTAAAGTGCTTGATGCAAGCTGTGTTCGTCTTACGCAGTTCGCAACGGCGATTATGGCAATCCTGCTTGGATCCCTGGTCCAGAGGAGCCACCAAGGGTTCCTGAGCGGAGGCATCGACCGAGGCAACAACAACGGCAATCAGATTGGAGGCCAGGGAGCGGCTCCGCACAGTTTGATGGAGGCCCTGCAAGAAAGCGGAGGATTCCGGGTGTCCGGTCCTTATCAGCTTTCGGCGGCACCGTTCCCGATGACTTCCGGCTCTTTTCCGGGACCTACGCCTTTCCAGGGTGGCCAGGGGGGATTTCAAGGGAACAGGAATCAGGAAGGAAACAACGGAAAGTTAGGAGACTCCGGAGGTGGCTTCCAAGGCAACGGAAACTACCCCAGGAACGGTGACAACTTCCAAGGTCCCCGGGGATTCCAGGGGCTAGGAAACTTCCATGGTCCAGGAAACTTCCAGGGTCCCGGTAGCTTCCAGGTTCCCGGAAACTTCCAGGGCTCCGGAAACTTCCAAGGCTCTAGAAACTTTCCGGTCACAGGAAACGTTCAGGGCCCCGGAAACTTCCAAGGCCCAACCGGCTTCCAGGGCCACTCGAACTTCAACGGACACGCCAACTTCCAAGGGCACTCCAACTACCAAGGGCAATCTAACTTCCAAGGACACGGCAACTACCAAGCACAAGGTGGAGTTGGCGGTCCTCAGGGCAACATTGCCGGTGCTCAGCGAGGCTTTCAAGGTGGCGTCGGCGGACCCTTGAACATACGCAGCCAGTTCGGACCTTCGCCTCCTCCGAGCGCTCCAGAGGCGCCGCACGTGTCGATTCAGCCGGCGAGTGTGAAAGTGGTGTACGTGCCCGTGGTCTCTACGAGTATCAAGGCTTCTAGTCTCAGTAAACTGACAGGCGAGCATGCTTCCGGGAAGGACAGTACTAGTTCTTACTTTACGGGCAGTGGCGGACAGACTGGACCGTCTCAGCAAGAGGTGACGAAGCCATCGTCGTATGCCACCGGTACCGGGTCATACGGAGTCAAGCCGACGGGAACGGGCAAGCACCACGGCCACACGAGCGGAGGCCACGCCACGATACCCATCATAATCATTCAGAAGGAGCACCACCACGGCGCGAAGAGCGTGCAGCCGGTTTCTTTCCCGACGCAGCAGACACAGAGCCAACAGGGCAGCGGCCTGACGTCTAACGGAGACTTTTCGAAGCCCAGCTACGGTATCAACAACAGGGCGCCCACAGATACGCAGCAACTTCAGACGCGAGGTCATCAGGAACACCACCAACGCCAGCAAGCTCACCACCGCCAGGAGCAGCAAAGCCATCACCAGCAACAGCATCACCAGCAAGTGACTCAGCAACAACACCAGCAACAGGTGGCACAGCGCCCAGCCGATAACAGTCACCACGACTCGACAACTCGCAACGCGCACGGAGGAACGGGAGCAGTGATCCCAGTCATCATAATCCAGAAGACACTACAGAATGCAGGTCGGCCACAGCACTCGCATCATCATCAACATCAGTCCAGCGGCTACAGCGTGCCCGCAGCGCCACCGCCGGTGCGCGGACCCACGTCTTGGAGTCCGTGGAGGTAGGAGACGCCCCTCCTCAAGCTGTGCCGTTTTACACATACTCATCCACCCTCCGCCACCAGAATGACCACGAATGCGAGCCATTAAAGGACATGAACGCGCCTCGCGCTTCTCCCTCTCTTTCTATGAACGTACACCAAAGAGATACAGTGCAACAGTTAGGCTGGTAGATTACTGCGGCAAAAATTTGTGTGTACCTGTATCACCGGAAAATGGTCGACGAATAACGGAGAAAATTTCACACTCTAAGCCGCGCTGATACGATATGCCACTGAGGCATCATTCGCGCATTTGCGTCCTTGCTGCCCCGAAAAAGAGCAGGAGGCTGCTGAGGCTCAGTTTACGTTAAATATTCTCTACGATTCTACGGATCTTCAAGATACACAAGCACTAAGCTAAATAGGATCAGATTATTTAGAAATCTGAGATTCATTGGAAACTCGAACGTGAGTTTCGAGATGGCGTATACATCGCCACATGTGCTTTGACTTAGCCTCCTCTATTGGCTGCCAAGACTCTTCTCCAAACAAAGCTGACCAATTTACAATTGAGAAAGTGCCATGAACCAAGCTAGCTAACGCCTAACTTAAAGTGAACATATATTCCCATTAGAGATACAATAAACGCGAGTGCAAACAATGTTCCCATCGCTCAATGTGCTAATTTTGGTGCAAGTGAATTGCTTAGTGCTTTGCACGCAGTTGTATTAACAGGCAGAAACGTCAACATAAAGATAGCATGCATTCAAACCTCTGCTTACCTATAATATGACTTTAATTCACTTCAGAGTGCACGAGTACTGCTCCACGCAACATCATTACTTAAGGCGTTATCCATGTTTGATAAGAACTTCGCCATGCTACGTTCCCCCATCAGCGCTGGTGAATGGATATTTTTTTTTTCATTTCACAGAATACCTCAAGATACTGCTCCTTTAAAGAAGAAAAAGCGCTACGCACTGATTTCTCAGTAAATCGATATTTAATTACTCTTCTCTACGAGGACTCCCCCGGAGATAGCGCGAATGATTATCTGCCATCTTAAAACGTTTACCACGAAGTCTCGGGTAAAATTTGTGTACCTTTATATACGTTTGTAAATAGCCCATCATTTACTCGTGGCTGAAAGGTATTCAATGAAGATAGGAACTCAGCTGCAAGACTCGCAAAAGTTTACGCCGCCAGTCAACGTGAAACGTAACAAATCAATTATGGAGATATTTATGAATAGTCAAATCGGCATCAGAGCCCGCCTTGCCCATTTTTCTCTGCCCAGGTGCATATGTCTTGATTAAACAGAAGAAATAACCATAATACAATAGGATCCAATCATCGTCGTACCGTCCAAATTATCCAAACTTTATCTTCAAATAACGAGAACATTTATTTTATCTGGGCCGGCTTTGTATAATTAAAGTGTTTTCAAAGCTTCATAGACAAGGCAAGTTCATAGCTTTAGGCTCGTTATGGTATAGATAGAGAGATAATAAATTAAGATGCTGAATTTTGAAACTTGCGTTTGGTGTGCGACTTGAGCCAAAAATGGTGTAACACTCCTTGGATGGCTCGGTCACTTGCGCGACTATTGTTTTAAAAGAGGTTGGCGCTCGTCAGCCAACGACTGTCGAGCGAAAACTTCACTTCGGCATTATATGTATTTTCATTTCGCACATAGATACCTCAGGTGCATGAAATGAAAGCCTCTGAATAAAGACAAGAAATATGTGATTACGTTGTAATCGTGGATTTGGCTGAGCAATTATCTTAGCCATATTTTATGACTCCCTTTTGTAGTGACTGAACGCTGCACAAATAAAGTACTTTGACAATAAGAACTTGTTGTTGGGCGAGTTGGTGAGTACTTAGCATCGTGGTTTAGCGCTAAAAAAGACAGACACATGTGAAAGATAGGACAGGCGCTAACTGGTTTATTGCAATGGTTGCAATGGAATAAATAGCACACTGGTGCGCAGACGTGTCCGATCTCTCACATGTGTCTGTCTTTTTTAGCGCTAAACCACGATGTTAACTACTTTGACAAGTTTCTCGCAGTGTTAAAACTCATGAATGGACGTCATCTTGTTCGTCATTTAGGATGTCTCTCAGACGCAGGAAAACACAATTGGGTTTGACTGGTAAGAAGGCTGTCTCAGCAGTTAAGAGTCACGATGATGTATATTATGACCAAAAGCATTATTATAAATGCTTCATTGTGATGGGTATGAATACTCACCACCACATGGTATATGCACCCCCGACGATTTATGCCGTGTGCGAATCATATACATTTAGGGGTGTGCGAATAGTGAATTTTGCAACCGAATCGAATACGAATCGAATAGTGATGACACCGAATCGAATACGAATGCTGGTTGAATACTTTTCGAATAGTTTTTGAATAGTAAGACAACCATTCTCAAAACGGTCCTAGAACTCCGCAGCGTTTTTTTTTTTCTTTTTTTTAAAGAAATATTCACGAACTTTCACCAAAGAGCGTTGCGCTTACTTTTAACTGACTCAAAATACCACGCTTATGAAATCTGAGGTAAGCTCGTATACAGCAGCGACCACAACCTTCGAAATATTTTCTAACTGTAGGTTGAAATAAAGCAGTGACTGCAGATGCTTTGTCGCCTGCTTTTAAATAAAACTGAGACATAAAATCTAAACAATTTTGAACCGAAGACTACGCATACAGCTAAGGCGGTAATGAAACACATAAACCTGCCATCGCAACCTGGTCCTCGGCACTGAAGGCATGTAGACATCGGTGTTGAAAGCTGTATCTGCAAGAACAATTTACGCAAACACAACCCTTACATCTATTGCTATTCATGAAGCTGAATGCAGGTGCACCTTCAGTTCTTACAAGATGACGACAGGAACTGATTAATGCGATGCAGAGGCAGCATAGTAAAAACTGAGCGAGTACGGAGCTTTCATTAAAAAAAAAACGCCTTCATCCGGTAATCAATATAGCGTCGGTAGTTTCGTAAAAGCTTGGGCTGCATGCATACTGGTAATTTAGTGATTAAAAGAAGAAAAATGGCCTTTAACTATTCCAAAGTATCATTGTTTTGGGGTTCTCCCGCCGGCGCTAATTATTCGAAAACTATTCGAAAAATATTCGGTATTTCGAGTATGTACTATTCGATTCGAGTACCGAATCGAATAGAATGCTATTCGATTCGTTATTCGAAATTTCGAATATTCGCACACCCCTATATACATTGAAAAGTGAGACAGTCTTCCTTTTTTTTTCTTTTTTTTTTAGCTTCGGCAACTGCCTTTCAGTACCAGAGTCTGTTGTAACGATTATCATCTGCAAAGTTCAGGCATCCTAGCGAAGCTGCCAGAAACGAAGCCGTTGTTGAGATGGAACTTGAGTCTACACATTGTTGACCACCGGAACGATTTTTTATTGCTAAAGAGATTGCTGAAAAACTTGAAGGCTATACAATCAATCATTTTGGAGTTCGATTACTACTTTCCCTAGCAAAATGAATACACTTCGCATATTGTCAATTGGCGAGTCATTTCACGCCGTGACAGGAATTGTCCAAAGCAACCCCCAGGTGCACTTGTACCTGGAGATAATCCGGAGATATCTTTGGTGCACGTCGGACATGAAAAGATATACTATGTCTAACATCCTTCGGTAACCGCTATGACTTTGTCGAAATTTTTTGTGGGTAGCTAAAATTCATAAATAACCACTTCCAAAGGCATGCTAAATACATTTTTGAATACTATCTGGATTTGCTTCTGTCATAAATTTCACCGCTACGCAATACGGCCTCATTCAGATGGGAGAACTTCAAAAACACCCGTGTACTCTGATTTAGGTGCACGCTAAAAAAACTTCAGGTGGACAAAATCTGGAGTGCCCCATTACCAAGCCTGACTTCGGCGCCTGAAAGTCCCCAGAATTTCATTTTTACTTAACTTATTCGTTATCTGCCGGCGAATATGGTTACACAGTCCCACGAAGTTGAGCTTAGTTCATCAGGAACTGCAGCCACATTTACAAACAGCAAGTACTATCACTGAAGAATGAAGATTATGCTCTGACACGCCATATCGACTGAAAGAGTACAATACGCTACGGCGAGGAAGTGAATAAATGATAAGCGCCACTATGATAAACGGAATGACTCACTCAACAAGGACACTGTTAGTAACCGGAAATAATGACACTGACAGTTAAAGAGTGCATGAGCATGTTACCAAGGTCCTCTTCTGCGCTTATCTCTAGCCACCTAAGTGGCTAACGTACTCTCTTCATAAAGAAAGGCCGGTCGTCAACACGCCACGCCGTTGATTTCAAAGCAGTTCCTTGTTAAAGGCCAGCTCGAGAGAGGATGTTCGACAGCCTCCCAAAATGACCACACTTCTGGCAAGGCAGTATAGAGTCAATCCTGTCCCAGGTATTGCCACAAAGCGGAGGTCGTATAGGTCCTATTTACTTTACTTGCAATGCTATCTTAGTCGTCAGTGGTGTCGCCAGAAATATTTTCGAGGAGGATAGGGGGGGGGGGGGGAAACGACCCCTGTTTATTGGAAATTATTCTTCCGGAATTCCGCAAAATGGCGAAATGGTTAAGAAATGAAAATTGACAACCACCCGTTTGTGGTTGACAACGGGTGGTTGTCAATTTCAACTTCCTGACCCCTGTTTATGTACGTTCGTACGTGTGTTCGCATTCGTACGTGTGTTCGCATGCGGGCCGCAGTCACGAAATTTAGTCCCGCAAGGCCCGAGACAGTGAAGAAGGGTAGAACAGTGGGGGGGGGGGGGGCAATTTTAATCAGATGTGAACTAACGTTGCCACTTCAGAGAAGGCGTTTCCAATATCTCAAATATGGGCAATTTCTGAAGGACATTTGACGTCATGCAGGATTCGAAAAATAATCGATACCAGTCACCAGAATGACTAAAATCTGGACGCCGATTTTGAAATATGCTTGTTCCACGGTTGTGTTTCAACACAGGGTGACCACATGGGGTGTCTTACGAAAACAATGCTTGAGACCAGGAGCGCCTATGTTGCTTACCCGAACAAAACGCTTTAATGGCAATAGGCGACAAAATAATGACAGTACCATTTAGCGATTTCGCTAAACGTCATTTCTTGTGAAGCAGAAAACAACTGCTAAAGTTTTAAACACACTGGCTTGTGGCTTGATTCCTGTAACGCTTAACTGCAGCGAGAGAAGAAATGTCCGCATTAACTACTTGTGCGGAGACGATCCTCACGGTCGATAGGAGGTGCTCATCCTCGACCAGACTTGTTCACCTTCAGCAAAAGTAGGTACTTCCGAACATGGCGGTGATCCTAGCAGCCTGTCGACGTAGCGCCGGGAAGCATGCATCATTTAGAAACTCGCAGAAGGCTGGTACCCCCCAACAGTCATGTGCGTGCCGCGGGTCGCAAGCGATAGACCCGCGGGCCGCGTGTTTGAGAACCCTATATACAATACAAAATGCAGAAATTTCGAGGGGGAAGGAAGGTTGAAGGTTGAACTTCACAAACAACCCCCCTCGCTTCGTCGCTGTGTCGTAACATCTGGGGCACCTACCTTCGCAAAAACGTTGAAGCGATGGATCCAGATTCGTGCGCAGAGCTCCCAACCGCGCTTCGAGCGCATGCGCGCTGACCATCAGCCTTTCGCTTACCATGGCAGGGACGACGACGCTTCCTTGCCATGTGCCA
Organism: Rhipicephalus sanguineus; assembly: GCF_013339695.2. Taxonomy (NCBI): domain Eukaryota; kingdom Metazoa; phylum Arthropoda; class Arachnida; order Ixodida; family Ixodidae; genus Rhipicephalus; species Rhipicephalus sanguineus. The sequence goes on along the minus strand of NC_051177.1, from coordinate 102,738,202 downwards.
CGTCAAAAATTCTGACGCGCTGAGAAGCCGATGGCTAGAGCCACGGCCGCTCATTTCGCCACCATCCGCGCGAACGGCTCTTTCGTAGAAGAATGGATGATAGCGCTGCAATACGGTAGCGCGTGAACGTAGTCACGTAGTTTTATTTCATATTTGGAGGGCTTTGTTTCAACGCTGGAAAAAATCGTCACGCCGCATATGTAATTGCCACAAAAAGTTGGATCGATCGCCTTGGAATGCCCCCGACAACGTAATGAAACGCACTTGGCCCTAAATTGAATATTAAAACTTTTGCGTAATTGACCTTGGTTAATTGACCAATCAAGCACAATATAAAATAAGCTAACGCGCTCCAGATGACGGCCGATCATATGTCGTTAGTTTCAGTTAGTTGCGGTTAACCATTTTTTACCGAAATCATTGGTTCTTGTTGCGTGAAGCACCCTGGATACTTGCAGACACTAGCGCCAGGGTTAGCTCTAACAACATTTTGCGGAAAACAATGTGCTGCTGCCCACCTACGAGAGGGTCACGTGCGCGAGTGGAATATAGCTCGGGAACAACGAGAAACGAAGGTTTACAAAAATGCTTTTTTTTTCTGAAATATTCGACTGGCTGAAAAGCAAAGATGGGGCAGGTGAGAAACCCCACGAGGCTAGCCAACTACTCTTTCTTGTCCTCTAAACCTGGCGGCTCATTTCTGAGTATCAAACCACAATTTATTTACAGATATTGTTTGCATGCCGCGATAAGATAACAGATATGTCGCTTTCTGTCTTGGTTAATGACAGCTAATCATAATTGAGAGCCGGTCGTGCCAGACAGGTCGAATTCTAGTAACGAAAGCAAACCTTAATCCTATCATGTGGCCCTCCCCCGTCCCTCCGTCAAGTATTTGGGAAGGAGGAGCAGTGGGAGGTTGTCTTGCGCCGCTCCAAACCCGGAAACCAGGAGGCCGTCCTGATTTGGGCAAAGAGGGTTGCGGAGGACTATACCCCGTGTAGCAACTTCCCCCTCTCTCCATCCCTTTGCCCCTTTCCTTTCAGAAGGAAAAAGTAAAGTATTTGCTTACCTAACTAGATATGGGGGAGAGTTCGCGCGGCGCCGCTCAGAGAACAGCACCAATCAAACCTTCAGCCAGATTATGAACCATATCACTTTACAGCCTCGACCGCAGGCTGGATCAGTGCCTTATAACGGCAAGAAGAGGCGAGGTCGATGGCACGCAAGCGGCTCAAAGAGCACTCGTCACTGGTACGGTGTCGTCTGCTATGTGCCGTTTAAGAGTTCGCACGTCCTTACTTCGTCTCGCCCGCGTGATACATTTGCATGGCGGGCACACTCATGATTACGTCAGGGTTACACCCATAGACGTGCGCACAGGGAGGGGGGGTGCAGGGGAGGGGCGGCCGCCCCCCTAGTCACCTAAGAGGGGGGGGGGCGCAAAATCTGCCCCATACATTGAGCCCCCTAGTCGCCTAAGAGGGGGGGGGGGGCGCAAAATCTGCCTCGTACATTTACTTAGTAGGGGAAGGGGCTGCGATGAACCTTCGCCCCCCTGATGAGGAACACTGCGCACGCCTATGGAACTTACACCCACGGTTATTTCAAAACGACGCCTCTATTTTAAATGTATATATATATATATATATATATATATATATATATATATATATATATATATATATATATATATATATATATATATATATATATATATATATATATATATATATATATATATTTATATATATATATATATATGGGTCATTCCATAACAAGTCTACCTGGTTGTTTTTTGACCATCTCCAATCTCGCTGAAAAAAATCACGTTGTTACACCTTCATGTGGAAAGCAATTATTGCAGCATCATTTTTCGGGGAAAAATTTCTGGGGCCTAGGGGGCGCTTTAAACTTTGCGCTCGGATGTCAATCTGTGTAGTGAAAAATAATTTGAATAAAATTATTGCGTCGCGCCATTACTAACTTGCATTTATTTTCTTATTCTTAATGCATTGGTCTTTCATGAATATGATAGTTTGTTCATCTTTGCATGAATTTACATTATTTTTCTGCGTGAGGAAAAATTGCGAAAAGCAGCATTTTAGGAATTTTTTTTAGAAAGCACAGTTTTTTCGTGAGAAATATAATCACAATGTCAACCATAACAGGCACCTATACTAACGAAAAAATAATACTGCTTCGGCAAACAGAGCTGAAACCTCGTGCCTAAATTTAAGCAAAGTTTGAAAAAATTACAATTTCACCCACATTACGCCGTCATTTTTGCAGTGTAGCGGTCTAAGTAAAAATATTACCTATAAATCATTTTATTGTACAATTTGTTACTAACTTATACCAAAAGTTTCAAAAGAGTACTTTTTGTTTTAAGTGAGAAAAAAAATTTTGAACTTAACAACCACATGCCTGCGCTGAGCTTCTTTTTGCTTTGCCTTCACCTCACAACACGTCGGCGCGGGGTTGGAATGGCTGCCCTTTCGCCGTCGTCCTATTGACTAAAACTCTCTATTGACTGCTCCTATGAGCTATGCTCCTATTGACGCTCTATTGAACTTATTCCTATGACGGAGGGATCAACCATGTTTTTATTGCCAATTTTTCTGTCCATTCTGTATACATAAGTTGTCTACATACGGACGCGAGCTCGCCAAAATCCACACCCCCCCTTCTGGAAACGCATGGGCTAGAGGTTAACAGCTTCGCCATAAAAAGAGACCTTCTCATCCTATAGGAAACGGTACTCAATATAAAGATTTTTTTCATGATTTCATTGTCAACCGCGTCGTCACTTAATGCAACACACTCACGACTGTGGTGCCCCAACGACTTGAGAACGAGAAGAAGCAGTTCAGGTGGCGAGCGATGACATCAACGTGATGTTGGAGTTCACAGCGCCATCTATATGCTATAGTCGTCATCATCCCCCGCCTCGGGGGTAGCGAGCGCCCTCCTCCCAGCGGAAAAGTTTGGCATCTCCAACTGCAGCCAAAATTTCTTTTACGCACGTATTACTGCTAGGATGAACATTACGCGTAAAATTTTTAAATTTTGATCACGTTAACTTATTTTGAATGATGCGCCTCTGAACATCGCAGTGAAATGACAGTGACGACAGCTTCACTGATATTGGTTGTTTGGGAAGTTAAACTTTTAGTTTTGAAAACCGCCCGTGAGAATAATACTCATGTACGATCAGAAAGCTCTGCATACGTTCCAGTGGAGACCATCTGTGTGTTTTTCCGTTGTATTTCTCATGTCAGCACTTCCTGAAGCAAGACACCACTCTTACACTGATAAAATCCGCTTAATTTTAATCCACTAAAATTATTTGTATTGTGTTTTGTTTTGACGCCGACTTGGCGACACCGAATGTGACAATTGAAATTACAGATAACTCAACGGTACAAAGTAGACTTCAATTCTGGCAGTGATTCCGTGGTTTATAAGCTCTGTCGCAGGCTACTCCTGGCAGCCTTTATTTTACCCTGACCGCATTTCGTGCGTGGAACCGAGGTATCCATAACTATAGCGACGAGCTAGCATCGAACTATTTTAACAGAGGTACCACCGCTATAATTACACAAACCAAATTGAAAAAAAGTGTATTCTGCCAGTTCGGCGCAGGGTAAAGATTGTCTTTCAGTGCGTCATCTCGTAAAATGATTTTTGAGAACCAGACTAAAATTTATCCCAATGCATCATTTGACAATGTCTCAGTATCAAACAAACATGGTATTTAATGAATGAATGATCGAAAGTGTGGACACCTTTTAGCAAGTGCAACTATATTCTGTATTCAGTCAACAAGACCGTGCGACATCCCGTTATCCGCGCAGTCACACTAATTCAACAGTGGGAGGTGAACACGAGATTTTTAAAAGCTGGTTTTGCTACTACAATAAAATTATTGACTGATTGCGTCGCTCTTGTTTTTTACCAAATTAGTATTTCAAAGGAAAACGAAAGAAAAAATTCGGCAGATCCCACGTACCGTGGTAATCGGTGTTATGCGAAGCATGCGGCGGGAAGGTGACTGTGGCGATTTTTTACATTGAGCGAAAGGTTACGAAATGACGCTAAAGATATGTGCAAATGGCATACGCACACACATGTTGCACATGTGATATATAACCAGTTTTATTACAGTTGCGTAACGACGCAACAGCAACATGGGTATTAACAACACCTGACGCGGTAAGCTGATATGTAGTGCTTATACTTGTCCGTTATAATAGAGAACGCACGCACGTTTCACGAACCTGTGTGCATGTGTGGAAGACGTTCTAGGGAGTTCTCAGGTAGACGGCGGCGAGCGGAATGTCTTTGTTATTGTAATTGATGTGTGCAACGCAGACCTCGCCGATTCCGCTACTCATCTGTGTGTATTCTGTGTCTGGAGGCCGGCGAAGTGGGATGCGGCCTACGTTGAAGTTGCGCATCGCCGTGCTCTTATATGTGCCCACGCCGCCGCACCTGCAACGAAGCCGCTTGCTATGCACGGACGACACAGTCGGCTCATCGCTCCAGGTTTCAGAAAGTGCTAACACGCCTGCAGTTTCTGTGAGAAGAACGTCATTTTCGGGGTCGTGCACGTGCGCGTGCGCAGACTGTACGTTGAGAGCGGCGAGCGTGAGGTGATTGTTGTGGCTGTGGCATCGAATGAAGGTGTAGCCCAGACCCAGACAATGTCTAGAGGCCTAGGTGTTTGCTAGCCGGGTCATGTGGCAGACAGACTGTCTGTCGATAGAGCCGGTGACATGTGGGAACCTGAAGTCACCTTTTACGTTGGTGAGGCCGTCGAGGCTGGTAGCCCTGGAAAGTGCTACGTAGACCAACTTCAGTGGTTGGCGCTTATCGTATCCGTAGACTACCTGGGCGTATGTAGCCCTTTGTGACTTCTATATAGTTATGGCGTTTGCTTGGGCAAGCGGAAACTGTGTCCTCTTACACGAGACATTTTTCTGGCGTATATCGTTGGAAATTCAAGCCACAGTCGCATGAGGTTGCCGTGTTCGTCACGCGCGATGTACCACATGGTGTCCATGTTTCCGTTAACGAGGCCGTCGCTTACTTCGATGTTGGCCGTGATCAGGTACGGCTCGCCGATGCTCAGGCAAATTGAGGCCAGCAGATCAACCATGTCGCTTGCGTTCAACTTGGCCAACTTGGTCAGGGAATCCCTGTGTACCGGCTCGTTCTTATGGCCAGTAATGTTATCTCATGCGGGATGACATAACACGTTGTCCGCAGCGTCGAGGCAACGTGCGTTATAGCGGTCGACGTCCGTATTGCTGTAGTATATCCGTATGCCGTCAGGGCACTTAGCGGCGGCTTCTTCGCGTGTCAAAAATCGGCTCTCAATGAATCTGACGTCATACTCGGTCCGCATGAGGCTATCGCCCAGCCTCATAAGAAATGAAGAGAACACTGCGCCATTCTGGCGGACTACATGGACGAGGGGATGGCAGTCGAGCGTCTTCCAGGGGAGTTCTGCCTTCAGCTCTCTCACTTGCATTGCGTTTCAATGTGTATGTTCGCGGTTTCTGTGTTCATTGAGATTGTTCATCACCTGTGGCACATACCAGCATAACATGAACTATGGTATGCGGGTATGTGCCACACGTGACTGAGAGAAATGGTTTCATGACGTACGCGACAGGCGTGTTGCGTTATTCATGGTGTTCGTAATACACTGATTTCCCGCTATGCCAATTTCGGTATATTACAAGTTATGGAGAGCGCCCAGACGTAGGCGACTAGATAGATAGATAGATAGATAGATAGATAGATAGATAGATAGATAGATAGATAGATAGATAGATAGATAGATAGATAGATAGATAGATAGATAGATAGATAGATAGATAGATAGATAGATAGATAGATAGATAGATAGATAGATAGATAGATAGATAGATAGATAGATAGATAGATAGATAGATAGATAGATAGATAGATAGATAGATAGATAGATAGATAGATAGATAGATAGATAGATAGATAGATAGATAGATAGATAGATAGATAGATAGATAGATAGATAGATAGATAGATAGATAGATAGATAGATAGAAAACGGCCAAAGTGCCTGAGGTTCACTAAGAAATACTTCGCATTTAAAATAATTTAATGGTACTACATGTTCCATGAAACTGTACTGACGTGTTTTCCCGGTCATCTAAAGAGTTACACTATGCATTGCAACATTAAATATTCCAGCAAAAGGGAAGTGACCGCCCGCTCTAAGTCACGGCTTCCGGCCAGTGATGGTAGATCTTTCATTGCCCTGTTGATATGCTGAGGCAGCACTCGCATGTATGACAGTAAGTCCAGCATCCAAACAAGACCGAAGTTCAGAGAAAGGTGGAGGCTTGAAGAGGTGAAAAAAAAAATGCTTGAACGGAGAATGTCACTGCAGTCAACTTTAGACAAGTCTTCGTGCTCTCTTTCCGAAGACAAGTCCACTTGTTGAAACGTTGGCACCGGTGACATTTCCGGTTCGTACATTTCTTTCATCTCAATAACTTGAGCGTGTATTATGTTAATAATTATAGGTGATAAAAATGATCCAGGCAGTTCTCACGATACGAATGTTTCTTGATTTCTCAAGCGTATTCAGCGCTAGTAGACAAGGACGTAAGAGAGACGACACCACAGTGCGCTCTCGTCGTCTCTCTTATACGTCATTGTCTTCTAGCGCTGAATATGTTTTCGAGTTCAGTTTACCAATACGCTCAAAAAATGGCAACGCCAAAATTTCTTGATTTCTTCCTTTTCCTTTTTCGATAGAAAAGCATCTCTCTTTTTTTTATTGGCACTATACACGTAATAACTGCCCGAAAACAACACGAGTTTTTTTTGTCTTTAATAAAATGTGGTAAATAGCGCATAGAAGTTGTCAACTTTAGTAAACTTGGTGAAATTTAGTTTGCTTTACTGAAATTTCTGAAAAAAAATTTCTGCCGCATAACTATCAGAAAATGGAGTAGCCAATGTACTCTTTGCCTTAATCTTTCCGTAGCAGGTCATGCGCGTAACAGAACGGGATGTGCCTACTATTAAGCAGCCGTTCTTAATCACACTGTATTCACACTTACCTTTCCACTTTAGCCTGATGACCAAGAAGAATTGATGCTGATGACCAAGAAGCCCGACTGTGGAGCAGCTTTGTTGGTTGGTGCGATACAATAAGATGATGTGCTTTTATTATATTTTCAGAAGTGCTTATTTACATGAACAAGTGTTGGGGGTTGATGAGTTTCTATGTCGTTGAAGTACAGGAGGAGGCTGTTTAGTTTTCTATGTGTTCAAAGGAAAAAGTTGGCGTATTTATTACACGACAGGGGTTTCGTACCTCAGCGCGACAATATACTTTTTTTTACGACACAATTATTTCGCTTGTCTTCGTCATGCCCACAATAACTCCACGCCGTCGCAATGTTAGATGACGTTTTCAACTCCAAGAACGTCTCGAAAAATTTAATTAGGTGCGCGGGCAACTACTGAGCCATAAATAAAGAATTGCGGTTGACGCTTGTCATCACGTTTACCGTCTTATATTTATAGCGCAGCACTAACGATATACTGAACATTTCGGTCAAGTGTTCAAAGAAATTTTAGATACAAAAGAAAAATAAGTACCGGATCGCATATTATAGGCATCAAACAAAGCTAACATTTTAATACACTTGCGGTCGGTTTGATCGCAGAAATAAAAGTGGGAAGTCATACACGATGTGTGGGACGAGAAAGACATTGCAAGGCTGTGCTGCATAGAATTCATCAAAAGTTTCAGATCCGCTTTGTGCGACATCGAATGTGTCTTTGAAGGGCACCCTGGGGCTCCCATCTCACTCTCTCGAAGGATTCACATAATGAAATGAAGTGCTGTACATCAATAAAAAAAAGGCACTGTGCTTTTCGTTCTCGGGTTTGATTTCGCTGCAATAATGTTATTACATAAGCACCGTGATTGAACTACAGACTATGTATCACTTGCGAATGTCTGCGAAAGTCTTCTTCGAAATGCATTCACAGGTATTGCGTCCATTAAAAGTGAAAAGAACGCGGCCCTCTCTGTATGCAAGATTGTTGGAGTGCGACCTAGTAAATCAGAAAGCCAAGCACACTGGTGTGGTATAGTAGCGATGTTAGCTCATGCAGCTACAGCGAGATGGCTCTTCACTTCCGAAGGCCACGACAGCGCCCAGCCTTATCTCAGAGCCACATCTCGCTTATCATTGAGGCACATGATGAAATCTGAAATCATAAAGCAAAACCACGTTTAAAGTGATCGACAAAACATTTTGCAGCTGCTGAAGTGTGCGTTTCATTTTACGGGAAGCAGAATGTTTTAACACTCGCGAGTTTTGTGTGGCTCCTGAAACGGGCAGAAACGAAATAATGAATTCTGCATGGTAAAACCATTGAAGTTTTTGTTGGTATTGTATTTCCTTTTGTTGGTTTATTTAATAGCAGTTAAATTAAACGTGCTCATGCAACCTTGCTCAACAGGATGAATGAAAAGTGACTCTGGAATGACAAAAAAAATGATCTCATGTGAATAGCTTTCCTTCATTATTAAGTACCTCTGTAAGCAGTGCGCATATCTGAAAGAATTGCTTGCACCTTTACTGTCAGGAGAAGATGGATGCTGGAAGAGATGAAAAATTCTTGAACAGGTGCTATTGCTGGAGCCAACGTTTAGACAAGCGGTCTTGCCTTCTTCCTGAAGTTCTCAATTGTTGCCTTGAAGAAGACAAGACCACTTGTCGAAACATTGGCTCCAAAGACACACCCTGTTCAAATATTTGGCATCTCTTGCACCTTTACGAAAGACATAAAATCAGCAAGCTTGAATAAGAATTAGTTTTTTTTTTACGTTGTTTCTGTAGAAAGCGCAGCGTCTCGAGCTATGTGAAAGCTTCTCTAGAGGCTCCCGCTGACGTCACCACCTTCCTTGCACCACCTTCTTGACTTCTCTGAATCTCTTGTTATGCTAACTAATCTCTTGTTAACTATACTCTCTCCCGGTTCATCTTCCTGCCTTTCAGTTATCCTTTTCTTTATCTCTCGCTTTCTCTACTCTTAAAAACGCTGGGACACTGACGGCTCCTTGATGAGGAAGTGAATGCTTGTATCGTACGGAACACCCATTTCAGATCATCCTCGTACAACTCGGTAGAGTATATTTACCCCGTGCGCATCCGGTCAGGGAAGGTGTACCCCGCTAGTCACAATGAGTCCGACAGCTCTCGGAAAGCAGTAAAGTATAATGACAAGGAGTGATTCCCACAAAATGGGAGCCGGCAGAATTCTCTTTGTTCTTGGAATGTAGGGATAGTACGAACGAGCTGCTGTTTTAACTCTAGTTTCGTTCTCCGGCGCAATTCTACGCCTAAAAATAATCAGTCCAGGATGAAAAAGCTGTGCAGCCACAGATACGTGCATACGAGTCGACTGCGAATATGGTAGATCTTTGGCGACACTCCCAGATGCTGTCGTGGCGTTGCGAAGTATATTTGACTTTTTTTTTGCGCGGTACAGGCTGCGATCACCGAGCAACTGGACCTTCTGACAGATATAAAAAAAATGCGGAAATAAATTCGAGGGCAGTGCACGTTACGTTCATCCAATATAAAAAAATGCAATTTTGAAATTATTCTTCACTGACTAGTACTGACTGCTTATTTCTGTTGGCGCTTGCGCACATTATTTTATTGAGGTGTCATGAATTTAGGATGCATGAGTACAACCGTTTCATTCCAGTTACACTAACATTACGGTTTGTACATTTGACACAATGGATAGTACATTATGAATGGCACACTGCTCGCAAATTGCGCATTAGGAAAATTTAGTGGCTTCAAATTGGCATTGAAAACGGCGAAGGAAAAGGAGTAAGCCTTCTATTAGTATGGAATCGTTGCTCATGCAAATATCCCCGTGGTGTAGTGCCGTGGCTGCAACGTACCTTGGTAATTTGCAGGTGGCTCGTCGAAATGAATATGGGAATAAGAGATAAAGTCGAAGTCTCACGGACACTGTTCTTCTTCTCTATGAGCGACCAAACGTACTTGAAGAAAAAAAAATGTGCTCTAGCTGATAACAAACATTAATATAAGGTGGGAAACATCCCCAAACTCGCTTTTTCCTACAATGCTGTCTGTGAATGTCTGACCTACACACTCGAACTGCGCATATTTTATGTCTTTCCTAGCTCCTCAGTTATGTCAACCAAGCGAAACATCTGTGGAACATCGGTACACGCCATTCATTCATAGTGCTTCGTGATGAAATACCACAAACAGGCACATAGGCCTACTTTAAGAATACCACTTCGTCAGTGGCGTGGGCCATTAGCACTTATCAGCGGCCGACCTTCCCTTAAGAAGCACCTTGATTTCGAGCCTCTCGATGGCTATCAACCGCATTTGTGACACTCTGCAAAGAAACAGTTAATCACCACCATGCACTTCTGGGTGAGTCCGAACGAGAGGTAGCCACCCGAGGAGAGTACTCGGACTTTGATGGGGACGACCCCCGCGAGCTCGTGGTCTGGAGCGAGATGACGATCGGTATAACAGCGCCCGCGCTGCCCATCGTCTTAGCTGGCACCGAGAAAGCCCTGGTCTTTACCCCCGGTTGCCACGCGCTCTGCGAGCCACCCTGCTGCTGTTGCTGCGGCCAGATGACCTGGACAGAAGCCCCGCCACTGCCGCCACCACCGCTACTACTGCCACCTTGCTGCTGCCACTGTCCCTGCTGCGGCGACACGGCCTGCTGCGTCACGGACCTCACGATGGGTATTGGTACGTAGATGAGTTTCACTTGAGTCCGCGGCAGCGACGGCTCCGGGGGCGGCGGCTGCTGCTGTTGTTGCGAATGATGCTGCTGGTTAGACTGCTGTTGCTGATGTTGCTGCTGCTGTTGATGGGGTGGATGAGGATGGTTGTTATTGTTGTTGTTGTTATGGTGGTTGTTATGGTTGTTCTGATTCTGCTGGTACTGCCAGGGAGCACCGCTCATTGGAGCCATGTTCTGCCACGGGTTGGGTGGGTGCTGAGCCGGAGGGCTTGACAGAGACGTGAAGGTGGCGATGTGACCCGGCTGCTGAGTGGACCACGGGAGCGATAAGTCACCGGGTGGCCACCGTGGTTATGATGGTGGTTTTGAGACTGCTGTTGGTGCTGCTGCATCTGCCAAGGGGGGAACGCGACGCTGTTGCTCTGCCAAGGAGCGTTGCCCCCTTGCCACGAGCTTGGCCCTGGACCTTGGAGGTGAACCGTGGCGATGTCGTTCGTTCCGCCTCCTCCACCTCCGCCATGATTGTTCCAGGGTCCGGAAGAATGAAACAGCATTCTTCCTGGATTGAAGTGTTGCTGCTGCTGCTGCTGTTGCTGCTGCATCGGAGGCGAATGCCACTGCTGCGGCCAGGGGGCCACGGCGGTGACTTGCTGTGGTCCCGAAGGCGCGATAGACACCAGGTTCTCCGTGGCGAACGGCTCGTGGGTCACCCAGGCAAAGTCATCCGCAGTCACCAGGCAGCATGCACAGATGAGCCCAAGAAGAGAGACGCTCTTCTATTGCGTGAACACAAAAAGAGAAACGCACAATACAGCGGTGCTTAGGAAGGAAAGGGGAGCAACGAATATAACATAACAGTGGCATAGGCACACAGCAGAATAGTGTCCTTAAAGGGTCTCTTCTCAGTGTGTTCCCTAGCTCTCTTACATATTATACACAAATGTGCGGATCCCGTCTTGGCCTTCAGAAATAGGGGACAGTTCCGCATCATGGACCAAAGGACACACAGTTAATTGTGACCAAATTTGTTACACGTAGTGTGTTACGTTAATAAAAAGATCGACGTACCGTCAACTACAACCCAATCATCTTAGAAGAGATGGTTTTTCTTGCGTTTTTTCGGGGACATAGAGCCCGCTTTATATAACCCTTGGTGCACGCGTTGAACACGTAGGGGACCGTGTTCTGAAATAAATTAGTCTCTTGATTGTATACGAGACAAAAATCGGGGTCACTATTTAATTATAGGCGGACTACATTTAGAAGTGCCCAAATATGTATAGCTCAAATACAGTCGCCTCATAAATTGAGCATGAACATGAGAAGCAGACTTTATTGATGAAGTCTATCGCACCCAGTGATATATTCAGGGTGTGATGGAGAGCCCCAAGTGTTCGCTTACGTGGTACCACTGCGTATCTGTCGACCATTGTCTCAGAGGCAGCTGCTTAGGCTGATTCTGTAACGCACCACGCTTACGTTCCCCTTTATGCCGTTAAACATGCTCACAAACTCTACTCTCTCTCTCTCACTCTCTCTTCATTTTCTGACATAGCGGAGTTTACATTCCAAATTCTTGACTTCGCAGCATCAACACAAGTGTTTCTTATCCCACCGGCTGCTCCTTCTCCCATCACCTCCCTAGGACAGAGGAAGTTGTGCCTAGGAGGATTCGGGCCGGGGTCGACTTGCACCGGCTGTCATCTCAACGCGGAACTTGTCGCGTTTACCACTTGGTGCTACGTGTCCACACTGCTCTGGCCCAGTGACGGAGGCAGATGCGTACCATTTATTATGAACATATCCAGGCTGACAATCGGAACGCTCCTTTCTCCTACTGCGAGCAAGCCTCCGCTACAGTGTCGCGACCAGTTATGACCGCTGGATAAACGGTGCCGAATTCCACACAACACTGCTTCAATTCATACACAGCACAAAACTCACAGCACACATGTAATACGCATATAAACACAACATTATGCCTCAAGGGAAGTCTATATCGCAATAATAAAATAATTCGAAGTTGGCGAGTTAACCTTGCTCACCAAGATTATGGAAGGTTGAGCGGCCACTTCCCCTTAAAGTGGCAGATGTGAAAGAGGCATCGCCCTTTGGCGTGGCAGTCAAGCGCATCGTTTACCTTGTACTGTGTTACGGTGTCTGACAGCGGAGACATACTTTGGAGTTACTTAGGCGTAGACTGACCTACGCTCGTGAAAGCTGCTACCGTGACGCCACGAGAGGCGGAACTAGGTAAACTCGGCTGATGTCAACGTTGCGCTACGTTCCGCACATAACTGTCTTCGTCCCATTTATTTTCCTTAATAAGTACGTTCATGAGCTAGACAGGCGTTCTTGGTCTCAAGCATTTCCTTTTCGTGAGGCACCCCGTGTGGTGACCATGTGTTACGACATAACCGTGGAACAAAAGCTCTACCGGGCGTTCAAAATTAAGCTTCATGCTTTTCTTAAAATGCAGCACAGGGAGACACGTGAAGAACACCTTTGCGGCAGTCCTCACTGTCTTGCATACTTAATCACCCGAACCGCAATGAAACTTTGCAGCCGAATGTCTCGGAGCACAGGCATGCTAGAAGAATTCTTCCAAGTGTAAATGTGCAGAAATACGACTGCCTCCAACTTTTCGACACAAACGTGCCCTCTTACTGCAGTCACTAAAGAGTTCATTATTGAATCTTAGTTAATTGGGCGGCTGATTTTGCATCCCCCTGAATTAATTGCTCGGGTTTAACGTCCCAAAGCCACCATATTATTATGAGAGACGCCGTAGTGCAGGTAGATATCGTGGTTTTTTTTAGGGGGGGGGGGGGGACGACGTTAAACCCCAGCAATTATATATTATTAGTAGGTTGTTCCACAGAAATCAGGAAAACGCAGTAATCACCAATCGTCCACTAAAAATTAAGAAGTGTCCGCGAGAAAAACGTTTCTTTTTTTATTAATAAGCATTCTTGAAGTTATCATTCGAAATGTTACGATATGCAGTCTTGGTCAATCCCTCAGAGTGGGTATGTGCCATAGTCTTGAGGATACAAACAAAAACGTATGTGCCACCGAAATTGAGCAAACCCCACTGCTCACCACTGGTCCACTAAAGTGTCGTGAAACGGAGAATGCGTGAAATAAACGTATGTTGCTCAGACGTCTCCTTACGATCGTGCTCGAAGCGCCAAGCGCATGCGGCAAGCCAGACAAGACGACGCACGTCGCTGCAAATAGACGCATGCTGCTCAAACTGAAAACTTTAAAGGAGCATGCACTACATTGAAAGGGGGCTTTATGTATACATTTCTGTACTTGTCATGTAAATTCGGCGCGAAAACATGGGCGATATTTACAGATTCCAAAGCAGCCCTACAAAATATGTGGAACAGGCATAAGCTAGGCATAATTACCAACCTGCAGCTTCTGATATCGCCTATCATCACCACAAGGCTAAGATTGCTGGCCGTGGCGTTACGTTCCAGTGGACAACCTGGCGATGTTGGCAATTAGGGAAACGATAAAGCGGACGAAGCTGCCCGAAATGGACTCCAATACCGGAATTTCAGAAGAATATTTTTACCAAAAGCCGACGCCTCGAACATCACAAAAACATAGGCCCATCAAGAAAAAGACAGCCTCTGGAATCTGCCGCTTCACCAAGATAACTTTCTATACATTGCACTGAACCAGAAGTGAGAGCAAAGTTTCCCGAACACTTCCTCGACACCTAGAGACTTAATACCATTGTCTTCGACTGAACGTGGCATACACGAACAGTTATTTGTACCGCACAGTGGTTACCACTAACCTCTGTACTGTGATACCTGTGGCAGCATAGAGACACTGGAGCACATACCTGAATGTCCCGCGTGCCGCTTCGAGAGACAGTTGTTTGAGCGACAAATGGACGTGATTTGCCACGATCTGTTAACGTTACGCAGCATGTTAGGTTCAGTGCCTCGCCCTTCAAAACAGCGACGGGTTTTATAGTCACTATTTAATTACCTGTCAGAAACTGGCCTAGTCGGAAAGCTTTAATGATCGACTATTTCATTTAGAAAAGCGTCGACTTACATGACATCCTAGCTGTAAATATTTGTATCAGGTTCACTTGCGCATTTAAAGTTTGTTTATATTCTTCTTTTTCGTTATTATTATTCCCTCTCTTCTGGAATTTTTTAATCCCATTGCCCATCCCTATGCAGAGTAGCATGCCAGCGGTTACATAGACGCCGGCAAAAATCTCTCTTTTTCCAATAAAGAGTCTCTCTCTTTCTGCTCCTTTCATAAAAATATATAGTCACCTCTGTGCCGTGTGCTACACAGCTTAGTTGGTCATCCGCCTTGACAGAGCGGAATGGCTCCATGATAAACCAAGTGACAAACACCGGAACCGCCACTTTCAGCACCATATACAAAGGGTGTAAGAGCCGCGTTTCTTTTTTTTTTTACTCATAAGCCACACAAGGCTTTCGCCTTAATAATTTATCCGTTTAATCCAATCTAGCATCAACGATATTGTCCCTTTAAGCCAGCGGTCTCAAACTCGCTTCCGCTGGAGGGCCAAACTGACAAAATTTAGTCCCGCAAGGGCCGGGGCACTGAAGAAGGTTGATGCGGTGGTGGGGAAAGGGGGAGGGGGTTGAACAAAAATGTCACCTAACGTTGCCATCTGAAAGAATGCCTTTTCCCATATATATCATACATGGGTCATTTCTGAGGGTATTTGGCGTGAGGACTCGAAAGACATATCGATACCGACCTGCAGGATGACTGAATTATGGACGCCGATTCCGAAATATAGATTTTGTTTCACGGTTATGCTTCGACTCACGGTGACCGCATCGCGCTATATACCTTACGAGGAAAACGCTGGAGACCAGTCCCGTCTCTGCAGCGTACCCGAACAAAGCGTTCCTAATGGCAACAGGTGGGGAAAAAAATACGAGTACTATGTAGCAAAGTGACAAAAGTCTGTCGCTTGTGAAGCCCTAGAATAACAGAAAGCGAAAGGACTGCGGGCCGCGTGTTTGAGACCCCTGCTTTAAGCACTGAATCCTTCGCTGAGACGCCCAGTGTGTATAGTGCGCGGGAGCCCGTCACGCACCCGACTTAAGGTTTCCAGTACCTCCGGCTTTTTAAAAAGCGAGCACACGGAAGAAGACGTTCGGCGAGTGATATGGAAAGCGCGGAAAGCGAAAGGCGGAGGACGAGAGCGTGCATGCGTCACGCGCAATGAGCGTACACAGCAGCAACAACCCCTATCTCAGTATACCTCGCTTTGACTACCGAGCAATGCTTCTTTTTTTATTCTTCCCTCTCCAGGTGATGAGACGACCCGATAGTGTGGGCCATCCGTCGCCCCCATTTAGGATAATCTTCTCCCGAAAAAAAGAAAAATAAACACATATACAGAAAGAGGGTGTGGATGCGAGCGTGGTGACCTAGAGCGATGCTGCGATTGTCGCGGCAGCAGGGCGATGAACGCCGCTGCACTCTATCCTTTCCACCGTGCGTAAATGTATGACTGTTCTATTCTTGTCTTTGCGATACGCCTGTTTTTAATGGTGATTAATGTGTATAGCGCTTTTTAAATACGAGGTTTCACTGGATGGTTCGTATCAGACTCCACAGACCATGTACACAGTTGTAATCAGTCGCAGTCCGCCTCGGTGGTACGGCTGTTACGGTGCTCGGCTGCTGACCCGAAGGACGCGGGTTCGATCCCGGCCGCGATAGTCGTATTTCGAGGGAGGCGAAATGCTAGAGGCCCGTGTGCTGTGCGCTATCAGTGCACGTCAAAGAACATCAGATGGTAGAAATTTCCGGAGCCCTCCACTACGGCGTGCCTCATAATCATATCTTGGTTTTTGCACGTTAATACCCCAGATTTTATTTATTATTAGATTGTCAGTTGCATCGTCAAGTGCATTCCTGAAAAATTTGTGACGATCTGTATCGATGAGCTAGCTAACGATGATCGGCGCTTTTTTTTTTACGTAGATGCAAAAATAAGAATAGAGTGGGGTGATGATAAAGTGTTATCATAAAACCTCGATGCATTTCGCAGAGGGCTCATTTCACGACACCGGTGTAGAGCGTAGAAATTTCTCCTAAATTATATTATTTCATAATTGTTTCAATTCAGTTATTGTTACGCGCGCTCAAAATCAATGAATAAAAAATAATTAGCGAAAGCTTTCTGCAGTTGCCTGACGTTACTCCACAATTTGAACGTCACGCCTGCTCAATTAATCCAGTTGACCAAACAGAAACGCGGTTATCTACCACAGATATTTCGTAATCATGCTTTCATAAT
This sequence comes from Rhipicephalus sanguineus, assembly GCF_013339695.2. NCBI lineage: Eukaryota > Metazoa > Arthropoda > Arachnida > Ixodida > Ixodidae > Rhipicephalus > Rhipicephalus sanguineus. The sequence continues at coordinate 102,721,050 of NC_051177.1, read as the reverse complement.
CGTAGATAAGCACAGAAATTCTTTTATATGAGCTGTAGCTCTGTGTAATGCTTAAGTAAATTATACGCCGTCATATAGCAAAGAATGTGAAGTAATCTTCTCCGTCTGAGAAAAAAGTCGTGCCACATTCCTGGGTCGCAAAATTAAGAACTTACAAGAATAATCATAACGCACTGAATGAGTTTGATGCATTCCTAATGTGAAGGAGCTGATTTGTGTTGGGACTCAAACTTTACTCTCAGCCTGAAATTATCACAATTTGCTCAACTGAAAAACGTCGCATATTCTTTTTTTTATTGATATTGCGGTACATCTAAATTACAGGTTCCACGACTTACCGCAACTCTCCCTCGCCAGTCCAAGCATCTACACATGGGCGGAGCTCGGTCAGTGACACTGAAGTAACAACAACAAGGCAAAAAAAAAAAAAAAGACCAGACAAGACGAGGCAAGGCCGCGAGCGTCGCCATTAAGAAATGCCTACTCGAAGCAGAACTGATCGCGGAACGCTAAACTGACGCCGAAAACGAGAGCATCGAGCGCGCTCATCCAAGACGGGTCAAAGAAACGCGGCTGTGTTTTCCACTGCAACCACTAAACTGAAGCTATACTTTTATTTTGGATGGACAGAGGGCAGCAACGTTTAAATGACCACGCTGCAGCTCCTAACCCCAAAGTGTCGAGATGCGCTCGACAAAGTATAGGTTAAAATGGCAAGGACAATTCGGCGGTGCTTGATAATAGAGGACGTTTCACCACGCTCTGCCTCAACCGGCTGACAGAGGACGTTGCCGGCATTCAATACAAGCTCGTCGCGAGAGCGAATAAAGACACGAGGGGGATCTTATTGGATGACTCGGATGCCGTACTCTGTGTTTAGCTGCGTCTCCACTTCAACCTTTATTATTTCAAAAATGCGGTGGCGATAATGATACGGCTTGGCTGCCCTGCATCGAAAGTTCGAGCTCGTAAGTTGGACCACTGTTCACGATTGATAAAGGCGAAACACCACACTAACAAGCTGAGCATTCACAAACAAGTTGAAAGCTGTCGTTGGCTAACCCTTGTAGTCATATGCGGATGCTTCAATTGAAGTGGACAGTCGGCCTTAGCCCGACGCGCTAAAGCGTCTAAGCGAGTGCTTCAGGAAACAACGTCGCATTATACTGCATGGACCAAAGAAAGAAGTGACAGCTTCAAAAGGCCACGGTTTAGAAAGTTGCTGCCTTCGTTAAGACAAACTTCGGAGCATGAATGAATAACCCGAGGTGTATGCTCGGCCTTCTGCACTACTAGGAATTAAAACTAAGGTATCTTTTTGTAATATATATGTAATGCTCCAAAGCTCGACTCCTTCGCGCACCGAACAGCCAACAGTGGCGCAACAGCCCCAACTGAGTGCACCGCGCGACAGCTCTGTAGTCGCGAGCGAAGTGGTCCGCGCACTTTCTGCGAACCGTGATTCTACGTACCGACACAACATAATCGTTGCTGTCACAATAGCCCCAGAGACGTGCTTTGTGCTTAATATGGCGCATAGTGAGATGAGTTGGAGGAGTCTTTTAACCGGTCTCGCTCAGTGCGGACCCCTCAACTGGTATTCGGCAGAATGAGAAACTACCAGGAGTACAAGTATCCGCGGGTGGCATCACGCCAGAAATAGTGGTATAACCACGGGCCGCTTATATTCGGTTGTCTGAAGAGAACCGGCGTTGACAGCGTGAAACGGACCTGTGGTGTGCGTTGATGAGCGCGCTTCACAGAGGAGGGGACCCCAACATCCACGGTGTTCACTCTCGGAGTGACTTATAGCGGCCAATGTCGGCGTCGTCAGTTTCCGGTCTTCCTCGGCTTCCCAAACACACTTTCGCCTTCGAGGTCGCCGGTTCGATAAACACGCCTTCCGCGGATCTCTCTCTCGCGCGCGTCTCCGCCGAAGACAAAATCCAGAGAGCGCGCGATGCGGCGAAGCCGAGCTCGCAGAGGCAGGCGATGCTCATACTCACGTGGCCCATGCTGGCGCGCGGCGCGTGTCTGCACAGCGAGTGGAGAAAGCCAGCCGGCGCTTGCTTTGCCGCTTTTTGGGGGTGGCCCGGCGCGTGCGACGCTCTTTATACGCGTCAGCCGCGCGCGGGCCGCTTCATCTGGGTCAGGGGCCTGGCTGCAGTGTGTACCCTTCCCCGACCGCCGCCGCTGACGGGGATGACGACTATCGCCGTCCCATTTCGGCCACTGGCTAGCTAGCTCGCTCCTCCCGCGTCCGCGCGAGCCGATCGTCCTTTGCAGGGCGTGTGCGCGCGCAGGTAGTGCGTGTATGTGCTCACTACACCGGCTTAACCGAGTGCCTCGCGAGCAGACACAGCTGTACCCTCCCCTCCAGAACAACTACACCCATTCCTTGACCGCGGAACAAATGTCTCTATTTAAAATGAGAGTCCGCAATCCAGCGAGATGCACGTGCGCCGGAGAGACAGCGAGAGAGGCAGAAAGTTTGCAGCCTTGTTCTAGTACTCTAGCTCAAGCCTGCACGCCCCAACCGCATTGCTTTTGTGCCCCTACGTACATCCATTGCTTAAATGTCCGCAGGAGAGAAGACACTGTGGTGCATCGCGACTCCAGAGGAGACAAAGCGTATACACGGGTCGTCTCTTGAGGGTTTCCCTTATTGTTGCTTTTTCTACTTTATTTCGCGATTCCTGCCTTGAATCTCGTTTCTTCTCATACACAACGATCTTTAGTTGAAAGCCTCCGCACGGAGATACGTCTCCCTTTCTGTGGACCACTCGTTTAAGTTGTTCATTAGTGAGAAAGTCTTATCTCCTACACAGGGTCACCGTATAGTGTAAAGAAAGAAGTAAAAAAAATTGAAGTGGTGCGGGGATAAACGTTGTTAAACAAAGGTTCCAGGGAAGTGAAATGACCGTGCATGACAATGTCAAGGCTATACATTCTTCCCCGCGACGGAGTCTAAGACAACCATAACCGCGGCGACATAATTAGTTTTTTTTTTATTTTCTTTTATTTGTGAATGTCATATGTCGTCTCAAAAGTAACAAGGAGGTGTGGAGTCAAAACGCAAAGTTCATTTTTTGGTCATCAAGCCTGCGCGTTGCTTTACTTGGAACAGCTTTTTCATCGGTCACTAGATCCCAATGCGGAAGTGCTGCAACTGAAGCACGTTTGATTCAACTTCCTGTGGCATTGTTTCAGCGGCACTGCTGTCACAAATGTACAGAGGCGATGGAAAATAACGCGAACAGCGCGGCGCGTTAGTGCTCCGCTGTTCGCATTTCTTTTCATCGCGCTCTTACCTTGGTGGCAATAAAAAGCTTTCTATTACAAGCCAGGTTAGAACCACTTGAAAAAAATGCGAACAGATGAGCGCGTGGATGCCGCGCTGTTCGCGTTTCTTGCCATCGCGATAATAAGTATCTGTTCGATAAAGGCAATATACAAACATTTAGGGAGTCGACGATTGAAGCAATCAAGCTGCGCCTGACGTTAAGCTCCATTCGCAAGCACAGCATCAGTGTTCCTCTCTAAATTCTTTGTCGTTGTGTTTTGCAAAGTAAGCACATATGAGAACATAGGCCTTCCGATATATTCCGCGCTATGCAGCTTACTTGATTATTCTACTTAAATGTAATGTATTTTTTTTAATGTAGACAAATGTAAACAAATGTAGATTCTTGCGCGTGGAGAGTTCAGCTGTCTAACTTTTGTTCCCTTTTCAAGGCTTTCTATCTGCTCTTGTAAGTTATCGTTCCCAAGTAAACTTTCTTGAAATGTGGCAAGGGTTACACTCTTCTGCTTTATCGTTTTTTCTTTGCAGGCAGCGACACGCGCCACCGCTGGACCTGACGTCAACACTAACCCCTTGAAACTAACACGCCAAGGATGACAAGGCGCTTTTGACAAAGATAGGTCCTCCTATCGAGACGTCGGCCAGCCTGTCTGACGCACTTTCTCCCGTTCGTTATGCCTATCCCATTCCGTGTTTCCATCTGTCGACTCCCATGAGCCGACTTAGGAGTTCCAAGTAATGGTAGTACCTCATTTACCTGTCCAGATGAAGAACACTTCCATTTCACGAAAATATAGGCGCTGTACATTTTATTTAAACTCCTTTGTAACTGTCTACACTATGCGCTAAATAAATAGATAACCATCGTCATGGCAGCGATAACATAAAACAAGCACAAGATATTCAAGAGGAAGCCGATATTTAAAAGTTCGTCACTACGCTATAAGCGCTGTCCCAGATGTCACGCTGTCCTTGTCAAACTATCTCATGGTGAATTAATGAGTATAAGCAGCAAGAGTGTGTGCAAATAAACGGGTCCATCCACATCCACAGAGCTCATTCGACAGAACTGTTAGTAACAGAAAATGTCGGCTAATGCCGATGCTGGACATATTAGTGGCCGGGACGGGCTGGCAAATAGCAATTAAGGTCGTCATCATCAATCATCATTCTCAGCCTATTTTATTTCCCCTGCAGGGCTAAGGCATCGGCCAATGATCTCCAATTTGCCATATTTTACGCGAGCCGATTTTATTTTGTCCCTGCGAACTTTTTAATTCCATCGCTCCATCTAACCCGCTACTACTCTCGGCTTCCCTTTCCTTCTTTTGGTATCCACTGCGTCGCTCTAACTGACCACCGGTCATCTGTCCTACGCATTACGCGGCCGTCCCGGTCCGCTTCTTTCGCTTAGTAAACAGGAATATCGACAACACCTGTTTGTTGTGGGGTCGATTCTACCCTCTTCCGATATCTTAATGTCACGCCTAAAGACCACTTCAGAATAAAAATACTCCGATCACCGTTGCCGTGGCACAGAGATAGTGCCCGCCTCTCGTTTAAAGCCCGATACCCGACGCATTTCATAACGAGAACTCATTCTGCGTCTCTATGACTGGACCTTGCCAATTTACACCATATACTGTGTTCGTGTAACTGCATTTTAAGTGAACTATAGTTTTATGTTACGGGACTTTATTTTGTGTTTTTAGAGCGCAGCTCTTAAAAGCCCGTTCCTGCGCTGAGCGGCGTCGCCGTTGCCGTTGCCGTCGGTGGCGTAACCGGTAGACATGAAAAAGTAATCAATAGGCATGAAAAAATAAAATGAGAAAGAAAAATACCCCGGATCGAATGGGATTTGAACCCGGGCCCTCTGCGGGGCAGTCGAACATTCCCCCACAGAGCCACGCTGGTGCTTGAAATTCTTTTGCAAAAAGACCCTATAGAGGCGTCATGTCGGGCAAGGAATCGCTTCAACCTATGTTATATAGCGTGGCAGAAGAGTAAGATAACACCCAGTCATCACACAATGCTAATTGCGCAACGAGCAACGAGTCTGTGGTCTAATGCTTCCCACCCTCTGCAAAGTGCTTAGCCATAATTCTTCATCATCATCAGCCACATGCAGCATCAACAAAGTGCACATAATACCTTACAGGTGTGTAGCGGGTACCTCGCTTATCCGCAGATTTATGGCGTAGTAGATACCTTGAGGAAAGCCAAAACTTCAAACACAGTTGGCCTTGCCCCAACACGAAGCTGCGCTCAGAATTCGCATTAGGCAGTACCGTAATCGTCGGTGATTTTTTTTTTTTCGTGTTGTTCTGTGAATGGACTTACACGAACTCTGCCTAGCTGCTCTTTTATGTATTTTTTTATTGATGTGATTTGAACGTATCCTGTTATCTGTTAAAAGGAGTAGTCGGCTCTATACAAAAGCACCAACATCTCCTAAACACCATATAATAAAAAAATAAAATACTCTCGCGCAGCCAGGCGGCTGCGTCCACCGCGAGAGGGCACCAGTGTGAGCGCAACAAATGAATGACTCTTCATCATCTTTCCACATCATAATCACTTGGTGGAGCCACCTGGCTGAGCTAGCAGGGACCTCAAGTCGCGTTCAGCTTCTGCCACTTTTGGACCACAATAACGTTCTCACTCACTCACTATGCATCTTCGTCATCCGTATATACCATCATCAGTGCGCGATAGCTCGAGCTCGGCTGATTAAAGCGGTTCTTCATAACACATGCGAATTCGGCCACTGTAATTTACAACCTGCGAACAGGCCGTAGGATAGCAGACAGACAGCAGGCACGACTTCCTCTTCCTCTACAATATCGCATTTTGAAGCGGAATGCAAATGTCACAGTAAAATTATTTGCTCTGAACGCGGCTCTGCCGAGAAACGCATTCTTCGTATAGGCCAGTCATTCGAAAGCGACAGCGAATGCGGCCGAGAAAGTCCTGTAGTGCATATAAGCGTACGCCAACCCGCGGCGAAAACAGCGACGGCCCCAAATGCACGGTTCGTGACAGCGGGATGACCGTGGGAAGAACATGCCACTGCACTTTTCTACCCGGTGATGGGCAGCCGAGCGAGCATGGGAACTCGTGCGTGTCAACGCAGCGACAGCGCCGCGTGCCTTCGAGAGATGACGTGCGCGATGGATTCTGTATAGCGAAAGTCGTCGGCTGAAACGGCGCACATACACAGCCAGCTGTTGTTTCGGCCTCGGGAGGAATTTTCGGCCGAGACAGGAAAAAAGGGAGAGAGAGGTAGTAATGTGTCGTCGTCCATGGACCAGATGGCACCGAGATGCTGTGAAAAAATGCTCCGCCAAGCAAGACTAAGGGCAAGGACGCCCGATAAGCGTTGAAGTTGTTTTTTTTTTTTTTTTTCAGGGTGACATTTGCTTCGCTCACATATGACGAAACGCGGCATGCGCGCTCGGCGCTTGCTACCCCATAACTCTTCTGTTATAGTGGACGGGGGGATGACCGCCGCCATACAGCTCAATTGCTGGAGCATCGGACGCGTTATTCGAAGGTTGCAGGTTCGGTCCCTGCCGGTGGCAAGTTATCTTTTCGCCCACATTACTTTCTTCCCATTTACATCGTAATTACTACAAATAACATCCCCTATACTTTCCTTGGCTTTCTTGTCTGTTAGTTGTCCTTAATATTCTGTCAAGCTGTTCCGCACGTGTTCTGTGTGACTGCCCGCAGTACAGCACACAGAGATAATCTCTTTGTAATGTTCTTTGTGTGTGTGTGTGTTTCTTCTTGTTTTTATCTCCCTCTCTGCTTTCTTTCCAATCCCCTCTTCTTCCTCACCAGTGCAGTGTAGCATGCCCGTTACTAGCGTCTGGTTAACCACCCTGCTTTCCTCTTCTCACTCTCTCTCTGATCATCTATACAGACTATATTTTACTCAAGCGTATGAATGCATGCCGCCATCTTGAGCTGCTAACGCTGCCGTTTTCGCTTAGTAACAGCGAATATGCGTTGTATACTTCACTTCATTAGCTTGCGTGGAAGCAACTGTGCGTCCGCTGTTTCACAATCGTGATAATTCCTTACCGCTGCGCTGTGAACTCACAACTCGTTCGTGTAACATTCATACGCAGTTTATATGAAGTGACGCGTTATGCGCTGTACAGTGAGCGCAACTTGAAAAGCAACGTGTGTTTGCGAGCTTTCCTGTGTAAAGTGAGCTCTTGCCATGTGAACATTTGACGCCGCGTCGTGCTCCCTTATGTGTTATACGGAAATGAGCGTCTTTCCCGGCAAGCGGCTACCACGGCGGGTTCTGATAGAAAAATGGTGTAGCCGAGGTGCTCTTTACCTCAAGTACTCCATAGCAAGCACAAGAGGGCCCTACATGACGAAGTTCACAGATTGAATATGAAGGCGCGTCTAGCCGATGTGCCGACGTGAGAGTGCGTTCCATAAATTAGAAACTGGTTTACGACATTCGGAAGCGGACGAAATGAGGTCGGCCAGATGGATGCTTCGAGCAACGAAGACGGAGGTGGTTGTTAAACGGGAAGGATCGAACTCGCGGAAATCGTAGTGAGGGTTCAAGAGCATAAAGAAGACAAAAAGGCCTGGCGAATGGCTCCGTTGACAAGATTGAACGGTCTGACCAAAAAAAAAAAAAAGAGGAGCTGTATGACGAAGCATAGGAAAACCTCAGGATCTAGGAAGTGAGGTAGAAGTTGAAGATTCACAAGACGAAACGCAGGAGAGTTACCAGAAGGAGCGCACTCAATGAACATTAAAGATACAGTTATGAACTGATCACGCTGCATCATTTGGAGCATCTCAACCCATCCAAACACCTTACTAACTGCATGCGCGACTTCCCGGGTAAAATGCAGCGCTGAAGACAGTTATTCTTTGTTCAATAATCTGTGTGAATTGGTTAAGCTGACCATTTTCGGTATCATCACCGCAGTTTGAACGACTGGCCACGAGTGAATATAGGTGGGTGGTGGTATCAACTTTATTTGACTAAGAGTCAACTGACGCCTCAGGGTGGCTCCACGCGGGAAGCGACTCTTTCGGCCCAGGAAACGATGGCCAGCTGTTTCTCCCGGTCGGGAGTTCTGATAAGTTCATCCCATGTTAATTTTGAGGGAGCTGGTAGGAGCGATTTTGGAGGGGGGAAACCCCCGCATCCCCACAAAATATGATCTTGAGTAGCTAGTACATTTTGAGTACAATTTTGACAGTTTGGTTCGAATTCTCCGTTCGTGATAATTGCCAGCATATGAGGACTGGTGAAAGAGTGCGTTTGTATGCGGCGTAGGATTGTGGCCTGCGCTCTCGTGAGGTCGTCATCTGGCGGAGGGTAAAGCCTCCGTTCGTTTGCGTAGTACTTAGTGACGTCATTATAAGAAAACAATGCCTCACCCGGGAAAACAGGGTCCGAGGGTCGCACCTCCCGGCTAGTTAGACCTCGGGATACACGATGCGCCTCCTCATTCCCCGGGTTCCCCGAGTGGGCAGGGACCCACACAAGCTCGACGGTTGCTTCTCCCCGGTCTTTTTTAAGGATCCTTGCCGCAGGGACGGCAACGCTGCCTTTAGAAAATATCCCCCGAAAATGAACTCCTCCTTCGCGCTTCGCAGTGTTGTGAACCTGAAGTGCTACCGCTATAGTTTGATTTTATTTGATGATGATGATTATAATGATGATGTCCTACAAGCGATGGCTCACACCCATCCCCGGGAAATTGGCCAATAAACTGATAAGCTCTAAAATAGTGGTCACATGTGAATTTATGACTATTGAGAGATTTTCGGGATAATCAGTATAAGTTCATAAATCACTTTCGTTTTTTTTTCTTTTACTGTTGGTACGTACTCTTTATAGAAAACTTGGTGAAGAGTCGGGCGGAATTGGCGTAAAGATGCTTATTTATTACAGAAAAACAGGCATGCTCGAGAGCAATCAGGCGAACGAAAAATAACGCTGTGTGTACAAAGCGTTTTTCGACAAAATCGCATTGAAGAAATTATTCCACGGCTAATGAAGCCTCTACGCGCGCGTGTTCTAGGGAGCAGACTGCCAGAGAAATTATTTGCGAAATTCCAAGCTACCTAGGCCATACCAAGAAAGCGGATTATTTTAAGTAATTTGCTTAAATACTGGTCTTTTACGTAAGCTCTGAATTGCGATGTGAACAACGTTGTATTGGTCGGCTGCAGCATGACCTCGTGTGCCCTGCGAAGTACACGGAGAGAGGCCGCAACTCTTCGCGTCTACGAGTATAGTATAGTATAGTATAGTATAGTATATAGTATAGTATAGTATAGTATAGTATAGTATAGTATAGTATAGTATAGTATAGTATAGTATAGTATAGTATAGTATAGTATAGTATAGTATAGTATAAATTGCGAGAAAAGGCACTCATCGTGGAAACGCTTGCGAGCAAACGTCTAGGGGGTTCGCAAACACCAGGTTTTTCTCAAGAGCCGCGCGGCAAGCTGGCAAACGAAGAAATATGTATATTTAAGACACACATGCACAACGGCAACTGCACTTTCTCCTTTCAGCGCCTCCGTATGGGGCGCCAACTTCCCAAGTCATCGGCGCCTCCTATTCGGATCCGTTTTGCTCTTTGTTCCACACTGCCCATGCGTCCCCTTCAATCATCGCTTCACTGACTTCGTTCGCGCAAACCTCGTATTTGAATGGGCAATGACGGCCCAGGAGTCCGCACGCTGTACGTGCAACGGCAGCCAGCACTTGAGTTTGCCCCCCCCCCCCCATCCAATGACCGTACTGGCTAAGTGCCCTCTCCGCTTCCCATGCTTCATGATTCCATTCTTCTCCTTCCATCGGCAGTGAGAAAACAACCCCTGCGTGAGTACACGCCGCGCTACCGGGAAGCAGCCGCTGCCGATGACCGACAGGTGAAGAAGAGCTGCGCCCGTAACAATCTCGAAATCTCACGCCTTGGGAGCGAAAGTGAGTGGTCTATATATAGGCACTCAGCGGGCTTTCGAGGGCGCTATTTTTTTATTTTTTTTTCGTAAATATTGTTCTTCTTTACCCGAACAACGCGACGGCTGTCGACACGTATCGTGGAGAGGCGAGGCTTCCTCGGCTCGCTTTCGGAATCGTCGATCCGACTGGGTGCTCTCACGCATATGTATTGCACATTCGACCCCGTGAGGGTGCGTTCAATGACGGCTTCCGAGATTTTATACGGGCTCTTATAAAGAGGCTTCCGAGATCATTTCCGGTATGGCTCGTACGGATTTTGCCCGTTGCATGCATACCGCGCTTGCACGGCAATTCCTGCGTACGAGGAAACGCGCGGCGTTCGAGAGGAATATTTAGCTCTCATCTTACCGGTTCGAATTAACCTGATGAATACGGTCGTGCTGTTCTATCGCTAATCTATCGAGTAATTGCGAAATGATTTTGTTGCGTGTGAAAAAAATAAAAGTTCAATTGTAAGCATTGTGACGCGACAGTTAATGCAACCTAAATTTATTAGGCCGGCCTCGAAGACACGGCTAAGCGACCAAACACAATGCACAGATCACAGTCAAGACGAGTCCCCACAACCGACGAGGAAGAAGAACGCCGCACGATGATGAACATGTGTGGAGAACGAAGGAACACCCGCTTTAATCTCCACTTTAATAAGTATTCGTAAAGTAATTTTAAATATGCCTTAAAATCTAACATATCCATTCCGAATTGTTCTAGCAAGATTAACACAACCGTCTAGTATGCTCCGAAATTGCAGAATTTCGTTACTATAATAGCTGTTATTTTCTTCTTTATTTTCTCTTTCTATTATTTTAAATTTACTTTTTGTTAATAATAATAAACATTCTCGTAGTCATCATCGAAATGTTACAATACGCAGTCTTGGCCAATCCCTCAGAGTTGGTATGCGCCACGGTCGTGAGTATACAGACAAACAAACAAACAAACAAACAAACAAACAAACAAAGCAAACAAACAAACAAACAAACAAACACGCTCAATATAGCGTATTGTGGCCTGGCGTTGTTTTTTACATTTTATTTAAGCTCAACTTTTTTTTGTCCGTTTAGAAATGAAAAAAAAAAACGTAGGAAATTTTTAAAGAAAATTAAGGTTCTAGTTTTCAATACTTAAAACTCCGCAACAAGACAACTATTATAATTCTGTAAACGGTATCTGTTTTACAGAGCACTAAAAGCAGACAGAAGCGATTGTCGCACGTGACTCTATTATAACGACACTCGCTGAAAAAAAAAAAAAAAAAACATTGCGGGAATCATGCAAGCGAAGTAGTTTACGTGTTCTGTTAACACGCCAGATTAACCTGCGTTCGAATCCATTATCCATTCATATTATAAACACGATACTTATTTTCCTGATTTTGTACATTTTCTTCAAGTTAATTAAGAAGTGTCATAGATAAATAAAATGCTTGCTCCTAACTATTCCGCAAGCATTCGTCTTTATTTTTTAGAGACGATCAACCTACCTTAAACTGATTCATTGTTTTACTGAAGAACGTGCTCTTTTTTTTTTTCATATATCATAAGGGAATATAGGTGAGGCCAACTCTCGAAAACAAGGCTTCATTTTATGTGCCATGAAGGCGACCAACTCGACCTGGGGAAATGACAGTGCTCAGTCAAATTTTAGCACTTTTACTAAACGACGTTAAATTGCTCAATTTTTCTAGCATTGTGCGCAAGTGAACTTTTGTCAGACTCACAAGAATGCACGTGCTATTGCAACTTGCCCTCCAATGTGTAAACATCTCTATTTCGAAACAAAAAAAAATAAAAATCTGGCATCTTTGTTTCTGTTGTAGTTTTCAATGTTGAGACAGAGTTTGCGCGTAGGAAAAGGCATTATACTCTCATGAATTACGCATGCACCATGTCGGTTGTTCATCTGTACTTGAATAGCATTGTATAGCGTGAATGTAACTATTGTGTGAGTTAATGTTTATTTAATGTTGTACGAAGAAAAAGAAAACAAATGCAGACATTCGTCAGTTTCCTCGGCCGCCGTCCTCTCACTTGATAGTTTTCATTTTCTTTCTTTCTTTTTTTACGTACTGTGCATATATTTATGCATCCGCCTCATGCAAGGATCGTCACGATCCTCGCTTCCGAGACGGCCGAGCGGAACACGTGGGCGTCGTAGTTGCATGCAACGTGTTCTTCCTTACTTTCGGTGGACCGTGCCATAAGATTCAGGATGTTTCCTTCAAGTCCTTTGTTTTCCTGCGGAAGAAGAAAAAAAAAAGAAAAAGTGTGATACAAAGAACGAGGATCCTTCGGAAAACTTGCAGAAAATGTACCAGCGAGATTTTAAAATGCAAACGTTATTCATCTTACTAGTCACGACGCTAAACTAATGATTCTCTAAAGAATGGCGTTAGGTAGAGGTGTGCGAATATCCGAAATTTCACACACGAATGGAATGCGCTTTTTGTTATTTGATTCTGCTGTTCGACATCAGGGGCGTAGCCAAGGGGGGGGTTGGGGGGGTTCAACCCCCCCCCCCGAAAATTTTCAATTTTGCTTGCGTATATATGCACGCACACATACAAACGCACGCACGAACATACATAAAGTATGGTTGAACCCCCCCCCCCCCCCCCCGAAAAAAATTTCTGGCTACGCCCCTGTTCGACATTGCCGAATATTTTGCTCTATTCGGATACGAACGGTAGCAACATTCATTGGAATCTATGCAAAGGGAACATGATACAGGGAAGTTGACTTTGATGCAAGATAGAAGCAGCCGTTGGGCAGAGGCGTCGTTTTGCTCCCTGAGCGCGAAGCACATCATAGTTTCTTATCTGTAAAAGCACAATTAACTGCTTATCGATAAGAAAATACAAAATTGTATTTTAAAGGAATAAAATACTGTGCCTCGATAGCTAGCGTGCAATTTTCGTTGTATCTTTCATCAGCCCTTGCCCCTTCCCCAGTGCAGGGCAGCAAACTGGATGTTTATCTTCTGGTTAACCTCCCCGTTGTTCGAGTCTCATTTCTCTTTCTCTCCCTCTCTCTCTCTCTCTCTCTCTCTCTCACAACACACACACTTTGCGATTGTTTCCAAGCAGAAAAACTGCCAAGACATGAGAATGTTCTTTGAAATCGGTGACGACGTCGTAATTAATGCAACGGCACTACCATTGGGAAAGGAAAAATCAAGGAAAGCTTGGTTTTTACTTTCCGAACTAACGTGAGCCGTTTTCGCGACACAAAAGTAGAAATGTACATTTCATGGAATACACTTTTTTTCTTTTACCAGTTTATAAACGCGACGCGCCGGTGCGTCCTCGGTTCCTCCGTAAAAATTGTACACACACCATGCACCATATAACATGCGATTCACCTTTCGCCCGTTGTCTGCTTGAATCAGCTACAGCGAAGAGTAGTGGCGCATCACACAGATCATCGAGCATCGTGGCGTTCATGAACGTATTCTGGAAGGCCACCATAGGTGACGCTGTGTAGTGGACCAGAATTCGCTCGCTGTGTAAACCTCAAAAGAAGTTGCTCCTTCAGCAAATACACTGAGAAAACCGCTGTGAGAAACCGTCGCTGTCGTAGCAACTTAATATCACAATGGGACACGAATCACTGCGGCTTCTCTGTTCTCTCTCTCTCCACTCTCTCTTTTTTATTATTTAAGTACGTGCGCGTGTTGGTTTAACGTTAAAGCTTGCGTCTTTCATCCCGCGCCGGTTGCCTGAGGTGAGAGTGCGGGGTCATTTTGCCTGCTCTCACTGCGCTCCGGTACACGCTAATTGGGTGAGCTGGGCCTCTCACGACCGTTTTTGGCATCATTCTGCGAGCTCTTGCCGCGGTGAGCCCTTGCACTTCCTTGTTGCTCCTGTTGGCGCTGAAGGCTCGAGATGCAGGTACTTGAGCATTCCCGCGTATACTCCACACGGCTATCCGAAGGGACGAAGTGGGCTCATGCACCACACAGCGGTGACATTCTGCGGTGTGCTAGATCGCGAGTTATCCAAACGAAGCTGGTATCACCTGACAAGTGTTGTTGGCGATGTAGGTGCGACCGGTGCGACCGCGATAAAACCCCGCGCCCGCGAGCGCAGAGAAATGCGGCCCTCGAATGTGCGCCGGTCACATGTGCATTTGTATGCGCCTTTTTCCAATAATTGTTGCTCTCTCGATCTTGGGCTTGCCGGCGACCAGCCGTTTCTGATGCCGCAGTCTGATCCTTTATCGAGGTTATCGAGGCGACTTGTCATTTCACGTTTCCACATTTCATTGTTGCCTGGATATGAACGCGTCACCGTCGTTGTTGCCTGTATCACGTGAAATGTTGCGCTGCTAAGCACGTGGATGAAGGTCCAATTCCCGGGAGGGAGGGAGGGAGAGAACAGTTAGGAGGGAGAATTGTGCAATGCGATAGAAAGAAAGAAAGAAAGAAAGAAAGAAAGAAAGAAAGAAAGAAAGAAAGAAAGAAAGAAAGAAAGAAAGAAAGAAAAGAAAGAAAGAAAGAAAGAAAGATAGTGCTTCAGGCACGCCTAGGCAAAGCTTCGCTAACCCCAATTTTCCCGGTAGCGCAACGGCTCCTGAATTTTTTTTTTTATTCAAGACCTGATTTGCATGTATTTGGAGTGAAGTAGTCGCTTCACGGGGGCCGGAGATAAGGAAAACTATATCCTTTGAATTTCGAGCCGCACAAACTAAGTCATTGGTCGTTTCAGAACACACAGTGGCTCATTCTTGCCGATAACAATTTAAGTGGACACGAGCAGTCCGCAGTCACTGTCTATGACTTCGTGGTGACCCGGTGCCGAACCTTCAAGGACGTCTATCACGCTTTGTGATCTCCTTTTTCTCTTTGTGTATTGTAGATCTACGATTCACTAAATCAACTAAAGTATTATTTTCCTTTATTGTCCCTTTGAGAATGCGCGTTACGCTAAAAACCGAACAATCGGTCAACAGAACCACGTTCAAAGTCAGGGGTGGAGCGCGGTAAAGGAATGGGGCCCTCTATCTTATCCTCCTGTCCACAGACATCACTAAGGACAAAATAAGTCCCTTGTCCAGAGTCGCCAATGTTTGAAATATGGAGATTCAAGCAATGCGACCGCGGACGACCGGTTGGAGATCCACGCCCGTCACTGAATGCCGATAGACAGCGAAACTTTCTGGGCATCAATGCGTACGTGCTCCAAGCGAGCGTTGCCAGGAGGAACTGTACTCGAGGCCGGCACTCGCGTTGCTGCTCAGTGCCTTCTCTTATCTATTCTTGTTAGCGAGCAGGAGAGGTACGATACGTTTTTGCGAGCACCCGCTCGCACATACGCAAATAATCACCGGAGAGGAAACCTTGAGGATACAAGTAGCGTAGACAAACAAGCAAGCCCCGTAGTATCTATAGCGAGTGGACGGGGAGGGTGTAAGACAGTGACGAGCGAATCCAGCTCGAGCAGTGCCAGTTCTATATACGCACTTCCTCCGTGACTCCTGCTTCCCGATTCGCGAGGCACGATGCTTCACGCGAGAACGAAAAGAAGACGAAGAAGACGGAAGGAAGAAAGGGAGGTCGGCGCGCAGAAGCGAGCAGCGGCGTACCGCAGCTATAGCTGGGCAACTCACGCACACGCATGGCGATCGGCAGTCATTTCGGGAGTGCGTGAGTGAGTCCGCATCGTGCCACCGGTGTTCGCCGTGGTTTTGCGGACGTCGGCGGGAGCTCCGCCGCCGCGCAACTCCGCGGCGTGCATCATCCACATTTCCCCTTGCGCGCAAGGCGGAAGGCACGCGATGCCGGCGACTCGAGCAGTGCGGACGGATCCTCCGCGTCTATATACGCGACGCGAGGCGGTAGCTTGCCGGGGGACGTCCCTGACCCTGCAGCAGCGAGTCCACGTGCTGCGACGGCAGCGTGCCGTACCGTCGGCGCTAGGCAGGTCACTGCCGCAAACGTCGCTGCTGCCGACAGCACCCGCAGACGTTTCCTCGAGAGCAGGCTTGGCAGTAATGGAATTACAGTATTGAAGCTTCAGTAATTAAATTACTTTCGCTGTAATCTTTAAGCGGTGAAAAATCCTTGGAACACGGGGTGTCGCTGCAGCCAACGTTTCGACAAGCGGTCTGAGTTTTCTTCAAGGCCGGTAATTTAGCAGCGTAACGAATTACTTCAAACGAGTAACTTCGAAAAGATTTCTCATTACTTTCTCTATCACTTCTGAATAAGATATAGCATGTTCACTTCCCTTAAGGCAAAAAAAAAAAAGGCCAATAAAGGACAGAAAACAAAAATAAATAAGAGTTAATCTGCGTGTCAAACCTACAGCGTGGGAGCGAGGAAGGCGCGCAGAGAAGCCACGTAGCATGCGAAC
This sequence comes from Rhipicephalus sanguineus, assembly GCF_013339695.2. Taxonomy (NCBI): domain Eukaryota; kingdom Metazoa; phylum Arthropoda; class Arachnida; order Ixodida; family Ixodidae; genus Rhipicephalus; species Rhipicephalus sanguineus. The sequence goes on along the minus strand of NC_051177.1, from coordinate 102,704,370 downwards.
TAGAAGCCTCGAATAACATTGCCTGAACAACTTCTGTTAACGTAATTTCGAAGTAATTTCATTAATTCTCTTAATTATCGGCAAGAGCAATCAAGTAAAATACCTAGGCATTACACTCACGCCGAACCTTAACTGGGAACCACATATTTTGGCCATGTGTCATAAAGCGGAAAAGAAACTGTCTTTCTTTAGAAGAAAATTGCGCACTGCACCATCACACATTAAAGTTATTGCCTACGAAACACTAATTAGACCGTGTTTAGAGTACGCCGATCTCATCTGGAGTCCACATCAAAAGCACCTCATTAGTAAAATTGAACGAATACAAAAATTGACAGTGAGGTTCGTATATCCAGATTTCGCGAGGCAGACCAGTACTACAGGCTTGCTCGCAAGGGCAAACTTAAAAATTCTTTCTCAACGCAGAATAATCTCACGACTGAAATTCCTTTACCAATTATATCATGGTCACTTCCACATATCACGTTCTATTTACCTGCAGGATCCGCCTAAACACTCATTGCGACTAAATCATTCTAAAACAATCCGCCAACCTGTAAGTCGTGTCAACGCTCACAAACATTCCCTTTTTCCGTCGGCTATCTCCCTCTGGAATACCTTACGTAATGATATTGTGTGTTGTAACATCATTCACTCATTCATGAACCTCATACAGTGTATAGAATTTGCACCATGAATTTTTGACAATGTACGTTTTTTCATGTATCCATGTATACCCACTCCTGCATGGGCCGTGAAAGGCCTGCAGTATATTCAAATAAAATTTTTAAAAATTTTTCAGAGGTAACAGTAATGTTATATCGTTACTTTCGGCCAGCCGTTGTTTGTAATGTAATTTATTATTTCTGTTAAAATTTAGGAAAGTAATTAGTAATGTAATTTAATTACTTTTGGGAGTAACTTTGCCGTCTCTGCTCGAGAGCTGCAGCTCTTGCCACAAAGCGTTCCGGGCGTACGGCGACGCGGCGCGAAGAGGAGCTATTTTACCTGGGCTACTCGGCGTTTCTTTGTTACTCTGACACGAGCCGACGCATGAACTTGTTAGGCAACCAAATTAGAGCATCGTGTTGCGGCGCGTCGCGATCAGTTTTTACTGCACATGTTGAACATTTATCGGTCGAATGTCTTGCATGTGTACTAAAATTCCGACTATCGTCTAAGTTATCCGACGCATGCCCCCACATGTGGTTGTTTGTGCCTTGCCTTTAAACGGCGGTGATTTGTCTAGTGCCAGGTGTAACAGTGTAACTATACCGTAATTAGCAGGACGATATTATCGCATTAATGACAATATCATCGCTTAGTTAAGCCGACTTAGTCTCGCGTTTCTGTTAGGTGTACACGACGAACACGAGTGTGTCCTACGTCATTCACAAGTCGGCGACCACACAATCCTTAATTAAAGAATCAAGTGACGTAGTCTATAGACTTCCTGCCTACTGCGAGTGCACCTCCTGGTCCTTATATAAAATTGACCTAGATATTTACTGGCAATAGTCGATAATACGTCTATATTTCCTTTGGTCTGTTGTGGCTCGTGCAATTTCAATTCAACTGCAGTTTGAAACCTTGTGGGTATGCGCGGTGAACGCTGCTATGCATGCGAGCCTATTAGTTCTCTTCTTTTTCCTTGTTCCTATATCTGTTCTTATATCTCATTCCCCCTTCCCTCCGGGTAGGGTAGCACACCGGCAGCAACTTGCGTCTTTGTCTTTTCTTTGTCTTGCTCTCTATCTGTTCCCATGCACCCGAGTGACTTTAGTCAATGAAAAACGTAAGACCTTCAGTTCACAAATGTATCCCGAAACGTTCCGTATTGATAGCTTGCACGTGACGTCACGGACGCACGACATGGCTCCAACATGGCGGCTTAGGTGACGTCAATGCATTATAATCATGCGGTGATTAGCCTGCTTCAGTGTGATAACGTCGTCGTTGCAACTTTATCGGGCCGCTGTGCATGAATAACGAAGGAACCAGCATGCCATTTACTGATGACACTAACGTGACGTCACATGGTTCGCCTGCCGCCATGTTGGTGCTCCAACGTGGTTGTTTCAGTGACGTCATTGCAGGCCATCTATAGACTTCATCGTCAAAAGCCTGTGGACATTATAAACACATTTCAGTAAGACGGCCACCAGTTGAAGCGCGTTTTTCCTAGCATTCCGCGAAGTCCGCTCGCACAAATGTTTTCTGGCAGTGTCGAGGAGCATCTCGGCTCCAGAACTATATATACTGAGAGAAGCCACCCGCAAGATTCACGGACATATCCTGAATTTAGAGTGCGTACGTTGACTCAGACGCGCACTGTAGTTTGTTCTCCTCTCGGCTGGAAGCGCAGGTTTTTACTTTCTTATTTAACCCTGCTGGCGTTCTTTCTCGGTCACGCTCTGCTCCTGGTTACTCACGCTTTATGGTTATTTGGGAAACGTAGCTGAATCACGGACAGCCTCACGCCGCTGGTGGTAGAGGCTTCGACATTCTAAACAGCCGCATATGCATGAGCCAGGCGCGGCAATTATATATCTAAAATCGCAACGCACGATGTGCCTCGCCTTGAGGTATCTTTGACGGCCTTTCTACTTTTATCTTTCTGTTTTCTTTTTCCTGAAGTGACATCGAAAGACGACTGCAATGTACATTCTTGTTCTAATATTTTGACGAGGCGTGTTTGGCAGCGCACGCCAATAGCGCAGAGGAGACTTTCTCATATCAACCAACGCGGTTGAGACCACCGTACACACCTGAAGAAGAAAAATAAGAAATAAAAGACTTGGAGGCAGCTTTCTTGTTGCATCCGCGTACGTTTTCAAGAGGTCTAAACAACGACCTGATCGAATGATCAAAAAAAGCGAAACTCATTGTTTCTTGCTATCACCGACTTCCTCAGCTGTGATATACGACGACGACGACAAGAACAACAAAAACAACAACAACAACAACAAAGTGGAGTATAGACTGGATTATAGACAGTGGAGTATAGACAACAACAACAACAACAACAACAACAAGGAGTATACACTGGGTTAGAACGCAAGCTGGTAATATTCTACTGGATGAAATATGGAATCAATACTGCTGAAGAGGGCACAGGCTCTCGATTTCACAGATAAGCGCTACAAGGACTAAGATTAAGAGAAACTTAAACCTAAGGATTGAAAAAAAAAAAAAACAATACATTGGTGGTTAACATCACTTGGGTGAAGTGCCGTGTGCTACTAGAGATGCGAGGCATTCATCGCACTGATTGCGTTCGCCGGTGTAGGTTATGTAGCCACTGCAGAGTGCTAACGAAAAGTAATTCAGAGGCAGTACTACTGCAGGGCAGGCATTTCCTAACGCAAAAGAATAGCGATATAAATAAATTAGGGACATAAGAAAAAGAAAGGAATCTTGATGACAACTGGCTACTCAAGTTGATGAACACCTTTCGAACAACGCGCAAAAACGATCCTTCAAAAATCATTTGACCAACTGCATAAGCTGCATCGAAGAACGACGAGCCCTGAGCGCGGCTAGACGTCGACTGATTCTGACGAGAACCATCTAAAGCACCCACGGGATTCTGAAATGAAACGAAGAACGAAGTGTTTTTCTAATGCCCCCGTCAATTCCCGCTGCATCAAAGCGCCCATCAGATGCACTGCGCGCATACTTCAGAACTCAGACAACCGCCGGTCCAGTTATATCTGCAGACACTCAACACTGAATAAGGGTGCCCTCTCTCAAGACATTCAATTCCCAGACTCCTCGAGCGAATCTAGAAGAGCCACTTGTCTCACGGCCACGGCGCATCACTTCAAGAAAGAAAAGACGCCGCCGAGCCACGCTGTCCAGCGATGCTCCTCAAACAAGGCCCTCTCTCTTTCTCGCTACAGCCTGTCGATTCTTTCTATATGCGCGCCATAGTATATATGTGGTCGCTCTATTTTCTTCTTAGCGGAAGACGCTCACTACACTGGATGCATATATGAGATGGGCGCGCGGCACAGCTTGAATGCAAAGATGAGCATACAGGTATATGCGTACAAGATGGGCAGTAAGCTCTCTCAGCCTATCGAACAACGTGCCTGCCGTTGCGTATACTCCGTCTCATCAACTCTGTGCAGTACAACCGAGGCTATACTCCTGCCAGCCAATCAGACACGAGAACCGGTTGCTGGCCACTTCTTTCGGAAAACCAACGCCACCTAGAAAAAAAAAAAAAATTGGAGAACCCATTTGCTTTCCAGCAGTGGGATGGCAGCTATATTACTTCGTGTCACCCTAAGGGGTGGCACTTCTCCGGATCTTTAAATAAAGTTCTTCGTACCGTACCGTACTGACTTATTTTTTTTATTGATTGATTGAGATTGCCTGCAATGTAGCCTGAGCTTTACTAGAAGGCAGAGGGGAAACAATGCACGCTCTTCGCAGCCGTTAGTTCACTCCAGCTTAAAGGAGTACTGACATGAATTTTAAAATTTTTCGGGTTGTTGCTCTAAATGAAAGCACGGGTGTCGAGAACCCTAAAAAGAGTGTCGTGGTGCCTGGGGATGCATTGCATATATTTTTAATACCGCTTCTTTCAATCAGCAGTTTCGGTTTCGGTTTCGAGAGGGCGGCTTCATAGTGACGTGTCAAGTCTGCCCGTGACGTCACGGGCAGACTGCAACCCACGAAATATGCACCTACTGTCCTTTGCTGTAAGTCGAACGTGGTTCATGATGAGGGAACTGTCGTCCAGTGCCTCCTACAGCGATTTCTGTGATTTAGGCTGCATGCAGAAGCCAGACTTTGCAAACCAAGTGAGCTGACTTGAAACGTCATAGGTCTCTCCATGCGGTGAAGCTGCCTTGCAGATGCTGGGAGATGAAAACTTTAAAATCAAACTTAAATATTTATACGTGTTTCCCGGATGCGGTGTGGGGAGAGCGTTAACACTACATGCCAAGGAAACCAAAAACGTCCGTTTTGCTGCACTTCAAAATCGTGTCAGTACTCCTTTAACTCTCAAACTCTGGAGGTGATCCAGTCTTGCAAAACGGCGTAATATGCGAGCGTTCAAGTGCTGGACTCTTTTCGTTTCCCCTACCAACGTAATTTAATTCGAGATGATGTATCGTTGCCTCTGTTAGCAATTCACGTTGCGTAAAACGCTCTCTTTCGCGTTAAGAAAAAAAAAACTAAGGCAGCTTCGGACTAGGGGTGCCAAGCCTGAAGGAAGTGCGGAGATGGACGGCCTTCTTTCTTTCTCTTCCGTTTTCTCTTTCTTTCCTCCCCTCTTTCTTTCTTTTTCTTTTTTTTTTGTTGTTTCTGTCTTTTTTTTTTTCTCTATCTTTATTACTATTTATTTGTTCCTCTTCCTTTAACTATTTCTTTCTCTTTCTTGCTCTTTCTATTTTTCTGCCTATATTTTCACTTTCTTTTTCTCTCTTTCTATTTCTCGATTGCTTCCTCTTTTTTTCTATTTTTATAGGTAGTTTTGCCTACGTTACGCCAAGCGACGACAGCATACGACAGCCCGGGCCCCTAAAGTGCTCCGCACTTATCATCATCAAGGCTCTCGAAGAACAAGAGGAAGAAGACCTCTCCTTGGTGCGAGCGCGCGCTCAGTATGCTACAGATGGCTATGCTATTCGTGGTTTTGCCTGCGTTACGCCAAGCTACGACAGCATACGATGACAGCATACGGCAGCGTACGAGAGGCCGGGCCCCTAAAGTGCTCCGAACTTAATAATGAACCGTGCATATTATACACTGTGACGGAAATTAGAAGCAACGCCCGCCACTGTGGTACAGTGATTATGTTGACCTCCTACTCTACTCTACTGTTGACCCGGAGGTCGCAGGTTCGATTCCGGACGCGGCGGTCACATTTCGATGGAGGCGAAATGCTAGAGAAATGTATACTGTGCGATGTCAGTGCACGTTAAAGAACACCAGATGGCCGAAATTTTCGGAGCCCTCCACTACGGCGTGGCTCGTAATAATATCGCGGTTTTGGCACGTAGAACCCATGATATTATTACTACAATTAAAAGCAACAAGCACTCTTTGAATTATCAATTTATTGTACAAAAGTTGGGCGCCACAAATCCCCCTGTGATTCAGCGTTAACGTCCATTCAGCAAGTTTCGTGCATATAGGTGGATCAGCGACGATCGTTGGAAGACCCTTCTTGGTCCCCTCGTCTCTGAATTGTCTCGCCCGCTGACGACCCGTTGTAGAGCGTTGGACGCACTGCACCGAATTGGTGAGAAGCCGAGTGACAGGCCGTGTGACCCCTGCGGCGATACGTTGTGCCTGGTGTATAAGGCCTAGCAGCAGTGCGGCCGTCGAGAGGGCGGCGTCCCAAAAAGCAGCCGGGCGCAGTCGAGTCGCGAAACTCGCGCCGCACTGCGCCGCGAGCAGGAAAAGCGACGAAACCGTATACACGGGCCGACAGCCGAAACAAGGCGCCCATGCAGGTGTATAGTGAATGCAATACGGCTGGCCCCCGCTGCCCCTGCGGCGTGGGCCGTCGCGGCATGCCAATCAAAGCGTCGCCCAATCCTTTTGCACGGGAAAACGGGCAGCCACGTTGACGCGCACTTTCCTCAACCTTGGTTTCGAGACGCCGCTGGGAACAGGGCGACGTGTTTCCTTTTCTATTTTATTTTTTCTGACGCGCGGTGTCTGGGTTGCGTATTGGGAAAAAGGATCACCTGTATAGCGTACACGTTCTGTTCGGAGACAGCCGTTCCACAGGTCGTGCACCTGTATTATAGGCGGGGCTTCGGCACCCGCGAAGGTGCGTGCCTTCTTTGACGCCGCAGAATTTGTGCATGTGCCAAGGAAGAGAGGGACGATATAAAACGAGTGTCTCGCGGCGGAGGGCCCTGAGCGCACAAGAAAAAGAAAATTTTGCATCCAGAGTTCCTTCGATGCAATTGTCACTGGTGACTTCCTGGACTCTGTTTTCCTAACAGTGCTGTTTTTGAACAGCGAAATAAAAAAAAAAAAGCGTCGCTTGCGCTTTGGCATGGTGGAAAAGAGAGAAAAAAAGAGTCCGACATATCTATAAAAGGAAAAAAAAATCGCACAGTCGCTTATGCAGTTTGCCTAAGACGACTCGAAGGCGAAAGCCATAATCTTTTTCTTCTTAATTAACTGTATCGATCCCCCGTCCTCCTCCTCGAAAGCTTTCCGTACATCGCGTGGTTTTGCACGCTTCAAAACAAGAATCATTTGCCTAAGTCTAATAAAACTACAAAAGAATTCCAGACTTGGTTAAACTACTGGCGAAATTCCGCTGACGGTTCCCAAACGGGCGCCATGGATGATGCCGCTACAGTTCCCTCCATGGATGTTATCGCCTCTTTGCATTCGGAAGTTCATCCCTGGAATGTAGGACTCCAAGAAGAACATGCCCCAAGCAGCTACAGTACAGGCTGCACTGGCGTACATGAGCGTAAAGTACCCTACTACGAAACATGTCCTCTTCTCGTCCTAACTCTGATTGCGGTCTTTTCATTCCTTGTACAATTCAAACCTTATTATGGCGTGTATAGAGCGAGTATACGTCATTGACATCGGCTGAGCTGTTAGCGATGAAACAGGCCATGAAATATATACTCCGACAAGGCACTAAAAGCGCGAAATCTAGAAATTATACTTTGGTCAAAGGTATCGCGTACCTAAACAATTTGGCATTTAACACTGGACATATGTTGGAAATGCAGTGGTTTCCAGGACACTACGGCTTATCACGCAATGAAAAGGCAGATGAAGCGCGAAAAGAATAGAATGAATAAAACAAACGAACGATTCGCTACAAAGTCACACGGTCTTTTATGCATTCGCTTAAGCTAAGACGGCTCTAAGGCGAAAGCCATTTTTTTTTTTCATCTTAGTCGATAGTACCGATTCCCCCTCCCCTCCCCCCCCACCCCTATCCACCTTTCCGAAAGCTTTTCTGCCCCTTACGTGGTTTTATAGTGCCTCTGGAATCGGCCCACCTTTGACGAAGCGATGATGTCACGTGATGACGCCATCACGTGAATTCACGTTTTGTCACGTCATAATGACGTCACACGATCATCACACGGTGATGATTTTGTGCATCTCTTCGAGCTGACGCCGACTCTGCCCATCACTTTTCGCGTTTAATGAGGCATCTAAGGCTCTCGCCTTAAAATGTAGGTCCTGTAGCTAATCACTTCTTGCAGATGCAAAGAATCCTCGAGCTCACACTGTCTCCCATGCATCCACGTTGTTCACCCCAGACATCGAGGGACAGCAATGACTTTCCCACCACGGCTGTGCTTCAACCCGACTTAGCCATCTACAAAGACATCGTAGAAGAGCTGCTTTTCTAGATATGTCTACCCCTAACGTAAAGCCTCTTCCCTGAAGGGGCCTTTGATCGAGGCATTATAAATAAATAAATTAATCGAGACAATAGGTTGCTTTGCTTAGGCTTTTTGACCACCCTTGATAAGGGCGAGAACCAGGCCCGTAGTAAGTAATCTTGAGAAAAACACCTATTTTCATTATTTATTTTTGGTAAACACACCTACTTCACCAAAATTTCGGGGTGGGGGGCCTGGCCCCTAGCCCCCCCCCCCCCCCCCCACTCCCCTGGCTACGGGCCTGGCGAGAACGCAATTGACTGCATTATCATACTTCTTTTTATCTGGGCACACCTTTTCGGGTCATATGTTGCGACGCAGTGTCCGCAATTTTCGTACTCCGCGCAGCCCAGAGTTGACTTTTCGAGCTATTTCAACCTGCGTGCGGAGCTGGGTTCTTAACGGCGTCACCCGCGGCGCTGCGTAAAAACGAGAAAGTTTAGTAACAAGGCCGTCGGCCCGATTCCAACGCGACTTTACTACCACGTTCGAAGACGCCTCGTTGCCTTTCGAGCGGGACTCTGACATCTAAAATGAGCACGACCCGTTTGGCGAGTATAGAAAGGGGGAAAAAAATGCGAACTCATGCTGGGAACTGTTTGCTTACGTGAGGTCGCCGACTGTCCACCATGCATGAATGGTAAAAGGGTATAAACTCTCTCTTCTCCGTGTTTCATGCTCGTTTTTTGTTTTTTTTTTCAGGAAAATGACAACAGTATATGCCTCAACTTGATTAATGCAGCATGCGAAGTAAGTCGGTAAACGGCATCATGAATGCGAGATAAGCTGAGGAAAGTGGCCGGTGTCATTAAAAGAAAGGTGGCGCTCAGAGGCGTGCGTGCGTACAAGGTATGTAGGGGGGTATGTATCTTATGAAGCACATGGTTTAACGCCGCATGGATGGGAGTAGGAAAATAAATTAATGGAATATAGATGAGGTAAGAAATTTGGGCGAATTAACGCGCGTGTCGTCGGCGCCGGTCGGCCCATTCCTTCCCTTTGCCCAAGTAATCTGAAATCCTTTAGATAACATAAGTGAACACATCTTACATGAGCTGTTTCTTTTTATATATATATTTTTTCAAGTCTGCAGAAAAAGCACTCGGGATAACCGTAGTTTTTCGCAAGAATTAGTCTTCACGTCACCCCTTCCTTCGCAAGTTTTTTTCACCTTTCGCCGCCCGGCCTGAAGAGCCGTCAATATTATCGCGCGTGCGGTTAATCATAACACAGGCCACCCAGATCGCGGAAACTCGCTCCACAAGGAATGGATCGACAGGAGAAAAAAACAGTGGTCCTGAAGAAGAGATTGCGAAAGAGAAAGAAATAGATATTTATGAAAAATATAGAATTCCTGGATGTATATGACTGCCTACCTGTTGCGCTGCGTATAGGGGGTTAGTGATCCAGAAAAGGGATGTCGTAAGACAATGAAAAGAGGAAAAGACAGAGAGATAGAGAGTAAGGGAGCGAATTGAGTGTATACGACTATGGCGTGGTGGTCGAGTTGTTAGGGCGTCCGCCTCCAATGCGGGAGGTGCTGGGTTCGATTCCCAGTGCCGCCGTGTACTCACCGGTTATTATAATGGGGAGAGAGGGTGGCGCTGGGTGTTGTGGGTACTCGTTTCTCAAGAAGGTGGCCTCTGCTTCCCTCCCTCTTGTTTCACTCCCCTTTCTCCTCCCCCCAACGACGCTGGGCAGTTCTTCCTTGTGAGTTCAGAAATATGCGTCTTTTTTTTTCTTGTCATCAAACCACTACTTCAAGAGTAATGAGAACTAACAGACATTCAAGCCAAGGAAAGTATACGGGATGTTATTTGCAGTAACTGTTACATAAGTGCGAATAAATTAAAGTGGACGAAAAGATAACTTGCCGCCGGCAGGGACCGAACCTGCAACCTCCGAATAACGCGTCCGATGCTACGCCGGCGGTCACCCTCCCGTCCATTTTATCCGGTATATCTGTACATTTAAACCCGGGAATGTTAATCAGCTAACTGATGGCTACTAGGGTGTTGCTCCTGCGCTGGAGGTACACTCCTCACAGAGCTTGTCAATTAAGTCAATAAATCGAATGAATTAAAAAACAAGAAAAGCTAGAGCTTAAAGTCGATTGCTCTGAAGGACAAGTCATAACGTACGTACATGGCATTTATACTAGTCATGTAGAGATACAGGGATTCCACCTTCCTAAAGGTGTATAGGCAGGCACTGTACCCCCCCCCCCCCCAAATGGCAGTTTTGAGCCTGCTCCCTCCCTATTTCCTCTGTGTCATTGTGTGTTTGCGTATGCAAATCAAATAATAACAATAATGTAGAGAGAAAGAGAGACCAGGATCAGGAAGTCGTCAACGTACCGGAACACACGATGCACGCTCGATCCGTAAAGTTCAGCTTCGAGGCGTCGGTCCATGCTTGCCAACAAAAGGTCGCTCAGTCTACCGTTTTCACTTTAAACAATGAAGTGATGGTACAGAAAGAAAAGAAGTCTGCATTGGGTCCTGCCTCGCGCCAGTACTGAGCGACCTTCTGTTGGCAAGCATGGACCGACGCCTCGAGGCTGAACTTTACGGATCGAGCGTGCAACGATCGTCTGTTCCGGTACGTTGACGACTTCCTGATCGTTTTCCGGAAGACATAATGCGTGATGCGACTTCTCAAGTGACGTCTATTGCTGCCGTCTTCAGCCGGGTTTTAGCTGATCTCACACTCACGACCGAGGTTCCGACGCACGGTGATCTGAGATGCCTCGACACAAGTCTCCCGTTTCTCGGGGATCATGTTTGCTGGCAGTACATTCCCGCGCTCAAACAAAGGCCTCTGTCCCTTCCACTCCGCCCATTCCGAAACTCGTGAAGAGGGCCATCGGACTCACCATCCTCAGTAACGCCCTATCGCGGTCGTGCGTGCATAACATCGACTCAAGTTTCCCGACTCAAGCAAGAGACTGACTGACGCCGGATTCCCTTCCCAAGCTCTTAGGTGACCTTGCTGCAACCCTTCTGAATTCCCTACGGGACAATCCGCAACCCCCCAATAAACCAAGTGACTAGAAAGGCTAGTGTAATTCCCTATATTCACGGAGTTTCACGTAAAATCAAGACGGTAGAGCGCGGGGCGGGTGCGAATCCCCGTCGTGTTTTCAGCCCCCAACAAGTTGAGCAGCTAGGATTTGCAAGCTCGTCAACCGAGAAGGATCCAAGAAGGCTGCAGGCAGCACCGAGCACGCGAGTCCGTTTGTGAAGTGCGCAGTGGGTGTCGTGTACGAAGTTCCCTGCGGTCCTGTGGTCGAACTTACATCGGTCGAACTTACAACACGCGCCTGAGAGAACATTCAAATGACCTGAACTACAAGCAGGGAAGTAATTTGGCCCTATATATGTATACATTGTGGAGAATGCGGATGTTCGCCGGACTTTGCTTCTTACAAGGTGCTAGCTAGTTATCGCCAAGATTTCGCGCGGCTGGAGGTGGAAGCTCACGCGATTCTTAGGAAGGGTGACTCGTGTGTTAGCACAGCATCGTCATCCCTTAGTAAGAAAGAAATTAGTTTCTTAGATAGTGCACCTCACAGTCACGTGGACCTGTCACTTTTATCTTTTTCCTGACGATATTCACAGCTGTGAAGAATTTTGTTCATATTTTCTTAAGTTTTACGTGTTTTTTTTTTTTCACTCACGTTGACGTGACGATGTGAACTGCGCATGCGCTAGCAGGCTTTACTTTTCCATACATTGCCTTGCTGCAATAAATTGTTCTTAGTCAGCGCATCGTGGGTCGTTCCTTCTAGCTGTTTTTTGCCTTTCGATGGATAAAGATGTGGGGCAGACTAGCCTGTGCACACGCCTATGGATTTACGTAGAGAAGTCTATTCCTGTACCTTTTTGAGTACGTACCGAGGAAGTTCCCTTACTTTGAGCAGCTCGGACAATCAGCCATCGACGGCGAAAATTTCTTCGAGCACTTGCGCGTACGCGTGCCGTAACAGCCACGCAAACAACGGCAGCCCCCCACCCTCCCTCCAATGCGTTACACTAGTACGTTATCCCTATACGTGTACAAGGGATGCCGTTCAGCGACGGTGACTTATTACATAAGAAAGGGCCCGTTCGCTACCACCGCCGCCGCCGCTCGACTATAAAGGGCCTCATTTTACGGCCACGCGGCCGTGGTTTTTACGTCCACACCCCCTACGCATACCGCATACAGACGCGCGCCTGCCCGGCGGCCATTTAAACGAAGGTGCGGCAGTGCGGACGGTAGTGTTGCCGAACACGATCGAGAACGGAGCGCGGCGTTCCATGTCAAAGAAAATTGCGACCGAACATGCTTGCTCGGTCACCGGCTCCCGCGCTGGAGAAGCAGAGAACATCGACAGTGTATAGACCGATGACGAAGAAGCCGCCGGCAACGCTGCAGCAGGGTCACCGGCTAAATTTCGAGGAAGTCGTTCGGAGTCGCCGTCTCCTTCGGTGCGCCCTCCTGTAGCCGAAGACGACGAGCATAGATGCTGCGGCGGTCACGAGTCAAGCCGTGCCGAGCGAGAGAAAGCGCGCGAAAGCCTTGGCTGCTGCTTCTTCGCTGGCGGCGCGGATGTAAGTAGGTTGCGAGCGGCAGGCCGGCCAGCAATGCTTGCACATTCACTGGCTCGCTCACTCACTCGCGGGTGTGTGCGTGTGTATACAGACGAGGAATCTCCCACCGATCGAGAAGCCGTTCTTCGACGCCCATCTTCGAAGAAAGGTGCTCCCGACGCGGAGCAGAGAGAGGCGCCCTTCAGACTGGGCACAGGTACCGCGGTCGAGTGCATGGGCCAGAGGAGCGGCTCACCACCGCGCTTGGCCGGGAGAGAAAGCGACAGTGCTTGGCGGCCTGAAGGGGGCGACCTTTCACTCGCCGGGGTTGTGCTACAAAGGGCAATTAAACGCCGAGTATTCCTCGCCTCTGAGGCGAATATGCGTGTGTGCGGGCGCTTTGGGCAGAACGAACAGAAGCGGTCGGCGTTTTTTTTTTGTTGTTGTTGTTGTTGTTGTTGTTTTTCGCGCGTGCGCTGCGTTGTACATACCCGGACGGTCTTCGTATCGTAGGGCCATGTGCACACACAAGATCGCGAGGGAAAGGCTCATTGCCGCCATTAATAAGGGGTGTCGGTGGCAGGAACAGAAACCGCGAGCGGGGTCAATGGCCGCGACGCATTTTGCCGCGTAATAACACCTCCATCCGTCATGACGACGGACACGGGCACTTGAATCGCGAACTGCTAGTTAGCAAAGTGCGTCCAACGCTAAATGCCTCTGCTGCGCTAGACGGCTGTCAGCTCCTGAACAAGGAAAAGTGCAGCCAGGAGAGAAGCGTGTCTTTCATGAACTCAAACTATATACGGTGCTCGCTCGTGGTCCCTGCAGAGCAGCCACGGTTTCCATTCACGATAATGTTCGTTTTGTCCCTCCCTCTTGTGCACTGCTGAAGTGAGGAAGGTAGGGCATAACAATGCAAAGTCGGCGTGCACTATACAGCTGGAAATTCTGCGTGTCGAGAAAAGGCTGACAAAGAAAAGTGTGTGCTTTCATTTTCACTGAAAAGAGTAAACAAAAGAGCTCGTACCAGTGTCCAAGTGAACGAGGTCTTCTGCCGTTTCCCGCGCTCTTTTCCAACACTGTAGTGCATGGTTATCAGCGAAACTGCGGCTGGTTTCTGAGCCAAAGAGAGAACGTGTTTTGTTTTCATAGATGACTCAAACAAACGCCTCCTTTGGGAATGTACACAAACGCCACCCAAGCTGTCCGTTATTTACGGGCTTCGCACAAAAGATGACGATTTTCCGCTTCACTGCATATTTACAGAAGAGATGTAAGCCTGGCACGATTTTCCACAAACCCAGTCTTTAGTTCACCGGAGCTTACCCGAGTTCAGCGTGCTTCAGTTCTCACGTTGGTCGCGCATTACTAGTGCAGTTTGGGCTTTTTCTGTATGAGCAACGGTTTTGAATAACGCAAATACGAGTGAACTGAAAACTAGAAAGAAGGCCGTCTTCTTTCACGTTTTCCTTTTACTAAGTTGCGCTGTTCAAGATCTTACAGTTGGTTTTGCAACCTTGCGACCGCAGATTTTTTTTTTTTTTTTCTGGACCACATTTCAACGTGCACGTGGTATCGCTGCAATTCCGTTCACTGCGCTGTCCACAGACAAACATCGCGAGAGGACTGTCCACGGTCTCGCTTTCTTGCCTGCTTAGCGACCGCACAGCAAACAACCATTGTTTCAAGGCGGGCGAGGTCGCAGGGGGGAGAAAGACTCAACCGGGCCTGCCGCCATCGTGTACCCACTATAGGCCTGACCCGCTCCGGGTCTAATTGCCTTCGTTCTGACGCGTTTTCTTTTGTCCCGCGAGCTTTTACTCACGCATTCGGCTTCTAAAATAGCGCGCGTCATGCAGCAAACGTTCTTGGCATTGGTTGCTCCTCTGTAAGTCGACCCAGAGGAGCAAGAAAAAACGTCGCTCAGTGGCAACTCACGGGAGGTCAACGCTCCTTGATGCGGTGGCCCGTATACTGAGCCGGGCAAGCTTTCACTTACCGCAACCGAGAGAGAGAAATCAGTTCATTCAGATCGGCCTCCATGATCAACACGTCGTTATCGTCAACCTAGAGCTGCGTCGATAGGCGATGGTCAGAGCCCATTGCGCTTTTCTTATGTACCTGATTGATTACAGGTTACGGGAGCTTCCACGCCTCCAACCGATGTCGATGATCAGGCATATACGTTATTCAAGGAGCTGCATAGCTGGCGGTCCTGCTACTTTGGAGACGAGTATCGACTGCATAGCTGCGAGAGTGTATGTGGGCATTGTTGGCGGTCGTTTGATGCGCGTAATGTGCTCTTCAGCTCAGCCTGTGTAGCCCTCCAGCATTTATATAGCCTGGTGGCTTCAGAGCCAGTTACAGCACACCTGATCCTGGCTCGCTGCGGTCGAAGAAGCGTGATAATTCCAATTTCGTAATGCCGAGGACGTTTTACCGAAAGCATTGCGCCGAAGTCGGCGACCAGTGAACACGGTGTTGTTGTTGTTTAAGGTTGTTATGCATGTCCTGTCCTCTCCTTTGCATCTTCGCCGTAACAATTAATACGTGATCCAAAAATTACGCACTCCGCTAACCCTAGCACGACCTGCAGTGGTGGCTTAGTGGCTACGACGTTGCGCTAAGCCCGAGGTTGCGGACCCGTTTTATTACCGGCCACGGCGGGTGCATTTTAATAAGGGGCCCTTACTGAGGGCCCTACGATCAGAACGCAGTGCAAAGACGAGCTAATGGGAGTCGCGCCCCTTGCCGGTGTCGGCGTCGGCGGCGGCGTAGTTGGTTGTGAGCAAAAATCAGCGTTGTCCGTGAGCGAAAAACCGAGAAAGATGCAATAAAAAAATAATAATAAAACTTTCGTTCGAGTGAGAATCGAATCCAGGTCTTCTGCGTGGCAAACAGGTGTTCTACACCAGAGCCACATCATTGCTTGAAACTGCCGCGGAAAGAATCATTATATGAATGTCGTGTAGTGGAAGGAGTTTCCTTAACGCATGCAATATTGCGTGGCAGAAGCGTAGAATCGCGCCAGGCGTCAAAGCATGCGAATTGCCCAACGATTGGGTGCTTTAAAGGCCCACTCATTGCAAAGCGCTCAGGCATATTTAATCATCATTGTCAGCAACAGCATCAACGAAGTGTGCAGGTGCGCAGGTGCGCATGTCACCTTACGGATGCGTAGTGGGTGCTTAGCCGATTCGCAAAAGGAAGAATTATGGCGTAGTGGGCACTTCGCAACTGTACTTGCAGAATGCATTGTGGGATAGTTTGAAACGGCCAATGTTACGCGGACAGACGTTCGTTTCCTTGCGGGACGGTTGAGGTGTCCACCGAGAACCGAAGCCAGACTAGCAACAAAGAAGGCGATGCACTCGGGGCCCGATTACGCTATCGCGTTATACTCTTAAAGGCGAAGCTCAAGCGCCCTCCAAGTTTTCTTTTTTTTAATTTTTTTAGTGAAATAAGCACCGCGACCAACCGCCAGAGCACCGCGACAGGCAACAAATGAACACAATTCGGTAGAAGCCACGGTCAAACGTGGTTCGTGTACGTTAATCGAAATTAGAAAGTGCGCTTCCAAGATAAAGAGCTCAGCAGCCGGTGAGCCAGGCTTCTCTTCCTAAAATGTCTTACTGCGGAGAAGCCACCTCTGACGAACGATTTTACCGAGTTCTACTGCAGGAGCAGCTTGGCACAAACTTTTGTAGATTGATGTTGATAATAATAATAATGTCAAGACGTTTATTAACGGGCACTCGGCGACGGCGCACGACAGCGACAGTCAAAGCGGGGCCGACTCTCTGCACGAGGGGCGTGCTCTCAGAGAAGAGAACGACCCACTGGAAGGCGCTCGAGAGGACGACCCATTACTGAGTAGGAACGCTTCGCTACAACAACAACAACAACAACAACAACTACAATAATAATAATAATAATAATAATAATAATAATAATAATAATAATAATAATAATAATAATAATAATAATAATAATAATAATAATAATAATAATAATAGTGATGACAATGATTATGAATGGTGGGACAGCCGTCACTAAAGCTTAATTGGCACAGCACGGTATAGGATGAACCGCACTTGTCTAGAGTGGTAAAACGACCAATTAGGCCGCCATTCTTCGTTGAAGAAAGTAACGGGAACGGCCAAGACCGCAATATAAACGCGAATGATCACGCCGACGCTCATCGGATAGAAGGTTTGCGCGGAGTCCATTTGGAATTTTTTCAATGGCTTGTTCACATTATTTAATACATGCTGTAATAACGATTGCAACAAGATGTCTAGTAAGCTAACTGCAGCTTTTAAATTAGAGAAAGCTAGTTGCCTTCAGTTGTACAGCGCCACGTTACAGCGTCAAATGAAGCAAGGGACCAGCGGCTGTCAAGCTTTGGTTAGACTTTGTAGAACAGTCTTCCTGTTAAAATACTGTGAAACAAAATACATTTTTCTGTTAACCTGTACTAATGAATGTTTAAATATAATTCCAGTACGCTGCCAGTCAGCTGCATAATCACACAAAACAGAACGGTTAAAATCGCTACTGCTGAAACTCGATTTAACGAGTTGATCGATGACCACGCTCGAATTATTTCGTTAAATCGGGAATTTCGTAAAATCGAGAAAGGGATTTTTCGGTCCTTCGAAATCTAATATTCCAACGTAGCGACACCCTAAAGCTACCACGGCATTGTTCTTGCCGGAAACCCATGCTTGCTCGTCTGAGAAGTCCGCCAGCGCGGTCCGAGGGAGGCACGCACGTATCCATGTCCTTGCGATGCCGGGCAGGTAGACGGTCTCGTGAAGTTATGACAGGTTACCGATATGCGATGACGCGGACAACGAAGGCAATGATTGTGCGAGCAATACGAACGAGAAAATTGCGAGGAGGCGATCAGTGCTATATGTCGCATAAATCGTGCACTAACCAAAGCAACCGCCCTCGCCTCTATAGCGCCATCCGGTATATACGTAAGCGTGCTACCGACTACCGAGTGCGTCGTTCCGTGCACGGGCGCGGCGTGCAGCCTCAACAAAGTAAAGCTAGGGCCGTAACTATACGGTGCCTAGATGTTTTAACGCGATAGTGTTAGAGCGCACGCTCCAAGAAAAACCCGTCTCGGTCAAAATAATAAGGAAATCAACCCTTTTTCACCCAGTTACTTCCGGAAAAACTTCGTTAAATCGGGTTTGGTGGCCAAATGAGTTCGTTAATTCGGGTCCATGACAACACTGAACCTTATGGGCATTTGCCGGGGAATGGAAATTTCTTCGTTAGATTGGGAACTTCATAAAATCGGATTTCGTTGGATAGAGCTTTAACTGTATTTTGTACATTTATAGCTACGGATCCAAGCTAGCCTGATGCTACGGATTCAGATGCTTCTCGTGTATTTACCGATTTATGTCTTTGCAGCAAATAAAATGCAATTCAGTGGAATTCACGTCACCCATGCGCGGGTCTGGCAGACAGCCAGGGGCGGCGCAAAAGGGGGCGGGGGCACGGGGGGCGCTCTTCCAGATTTTCGCCTCCCCCCCCCCCCTTGTAAATAAATCCTGGCGCGGCCCCTGGATACATCCTGCTTCCCCTCGTGAATTTCTTGCGCGCACCGACAACGTATACGACACGTAAGCGTGCGAAGGTGCTGTGCCGTTACAATGCTCACTCGCACACGAACTTATTGTCGTAGGCATCCGTGTAATCACAATCACTTCCAGTCGCCATCTCAGACTCCCGTAAAATAAATCTGAATCAGCACCTGGTCTCACGAGACGCAAACGCCGCTCCGCGCTTCGTTAACAAGGGATGCAGAGAATGAGCTAGGCTGGCCAAGTATTAAATCGTTTTAACCCGATCACATATAAACTTTCGGAGAGGTTGCCTCATAGAAGCGAAGGGCTCTTCGTTGAATGAGTGGAAATTGCTGAGCGGAAGTTATTTGCCCTGCATAATTTGTTCGGGAACTGGCGTTCCAGGTCAATAACTGCGACTCTCGCGCAGCAGAATTCATCGGAGCAGCCCCGTTTGCCTTTGTGCCCCCGAGACTCCACTAAGCGTTACTATACAACTCATATCCGAAAACAAACGAATATTTGACAATTTCGAGCAATAAATTCTGTAACGAAATACGAATCGAATAGGAAATAAAGATATTAGATTCGTATTCGGCATTCCGAATATTAGCACAGCCTTAGTAAGTTGGCCGTTTCGAAAGGATGGTGCACGTTTCAGCGTACGTGCTTTTGAATCCAATATAATTATTTGTTGTCCTAAGGCTACAGTCCCCACAATGGAGCAGATGACGGTAGGCAGGCGCGCAGCCGGGAATTCTATACAAAGGGGGGGGGGGTACTCAAATTTCGGCAATTACTTCCCCTCAAAAAAAAAAAACAAACGGGTAATTAAATTGCGTCCCTTTTAGTGCACATTATAGACCTATAGTCCTTATTAGAGTTGATCAAAAAAAAATCCGTGACACAGAGACCTACCCGCTGCTGGAAAAAACTCTCCACCCCCCACCATTTATGTTCGTCATAGTCACGTCACGCAATACCAGTTTTAGTGCATATAAAGCTAGGGAAACGGCCGTGAGCGCACCATGAGCGTGGCTATCCGGGGATATCGGGTGCCTTAGGTAAGGAGGAAGAACTTAGAAAACAGCATTACCATATTGATATTGAATTCCGTGCCCCGCCACGGTGGTCTAGTGGTTATGGCGCTCGACTGCTGACCCGAAGGTCGCGGGATCGAATCCCGGCCGCGGCGGCTGCATTTTCGATGGAGGCGAAAATGTCTGAGGCCCGTGTACTTAGATTTAGGTGCACGTTAAAGAACCCCAGGTGGTCAAAATTTCCGGAGCCCTCCACTACGGCGTCTCTCATAATCATATGGTGGTTTTGGGACGTTAAACCCCAGATATTATTATATTGAATTCCATGATATTTTTCCTAATAAAAATCCGGCAGATCCCACGCACTGTGGGAATCGATGTAATTCCCACGCACTGTGGGAATCGATGTGTAATCGATGTAATGCGAAGCAGCCAGCAAAGAACTGCATACATCGATTCGTTTGTCTTTCAGGCAAATGAAGTCATTCATGTCATGCCATCTAGTTCACTATATATGCATCATGTTTGTCATGCATGCATGCATGTACAATCTTTAATATAATGAAATGTATATTCTGGTATATATACAATGCATGACCCGTCATTTATGTTCGTCGCGCACTCATGTCATGTCATACCAATTTTGGTGTATATCCAGTAAACAAAACGGCTGGAAACACACCAAGACAGTGTCATGTAAATCATGCCGTACATGACATGCATGTTATGATTTGCGTATTAAGACCTGTCATTTATGTTCGTCATACAGTCACGTCACGCAATACCAGTTTTAGTGCATATAAAGCTAGGGAAACGGCCGTGAGCGCACCATGAGCGTGGCATGTAAATCATGCTGCACATGAACTGCACATCATGATTGTCATGTCACCACCTGCCATTAGTGTTCATCATACAGTCGCGTCACGCAATAGGCCTGACTGGCTGCCCAGGCGGCGCTGCGAAGGATGGATGGATGGATGGATGCTATGAGCGTCCCCTTTAAAACGGGGCGGTGACATGTCTGCCACCAGGCTCGAAAAAAAAAAAAAAAAAAAGCTTCCTTGTTTCATGTTGGCCTAATACCTTATCTACATTGATTAAATCAATGTTATTATACCAAAAAATATAAATTCACGGTCCATCTCTCTGCCTCTTAAGGCAGAATGACCTTATTTTTCCCCCATTATTTATTTTTGTTCTTTATCTCTACTTTTCTGCCACCAATACTCTAACCGTCTCTTACTTATTTCTATCGCGGACGTGTTCAGCTTTCCATTGTTGTCCCTAAAACCCAAGGCTTCATGTAGACTCGTGCCCACACGTATACCTGGGTGAATATCGCCACATTCAATCAGTACATGTTCCATCGTTTCCTTAGTTCCCCCGCAGCATGTACATTGTTCTTCTTCGTTACTAAATCTCGCTTTATAACTACGCGTTCTAAGGCAGCCCGACCTTGCTTCAAACAGTAAAGCGCTTCCCCTTGAATTATCATAAAACCTTTCCCTCCTTATTTCGTTTTTTCCTTTCGGTAGTTACTCAGAGCCGGCTTCTTTTCCATCGCTGCCATCCAATAAGTCCTCTCCGCCTCTCTGACCTTCCGCTTAATGCTCCTTGTTGCCATATCGCCCGCACTGCCAGCCGTATATTTACTGGTGAGCCTCCTAGTTCTTTTTCTCCACTGCGTGTCAACGCTTTTTCTATACAAATACCTGAAAACCTTCTCTGCCCATCTACTCTCCTTCATTTTCCTCAGCCTCTCTTCGAATCTCATTTTGCTCTGCGCTTCCCTCACTTCAAAGCCTGTCCATCCCATATCACCCTTTACCGCCTCATTTGTCGTCTTCCCGTGAGCGCCCAACGCGAGGCGGCCCACCGTCCTTTGATTTACATCCATTCCTGATTGCACCTCTGACTTCATGCACACCACTGAGTTCCCAAATGTAAGCCCCGGAACCATCACACCCTTCCACAGCCCTCGAAGCACCTCGTACCTATTGTATCCCCATAAAGCTCTGTGCTTCATAATTGCAGCATTCCTCTTTCCCTTTGCTACCGATGCTTTCTCTTGTACCTCCATATATCTATCCCCCTCATTTACCCATACTCCGAGGTACTTGTACTCGCTTACCCTCGGTATTTTTTGGCCCTGTAATAATACCGTATGGTCTCCGTGATCATTGAATACCATCAATCCACATTTTGTTGCACTAAATCCTAGTCCTAGAGCCTCACACTCCCTTCCGCATATATCTGCCAGTCGCTGTATATCATCTTGACTGTCCGCAAATAAGACAATATCATCAGCATAAAATAGACCTGGAAGCTTCTGCTCAACCATCGCTCCGACCTGTTTGTGTGACAAATTAAATCCAATGTTGCTACCTTCTAGCGCTTTTTCCATCCTCGCCATGTACAGCATGAATAACAGCGGGGACAAAGGGCATCCCTGTCTCAGCCCCTTGCTAATTTCAACGCTGTCCTTGCTACTTATTCCTTCCCATTCTATACAAACTGTATTTCCTCGGTATATTTCCCTCAAAAGCTGTACACAGTCGTCACCTATGCCCACTTCCTTCAATATATCCCACAAAATTTCCTGATTAACGTTGTCATACGCCCCGGTGATATCTAGATAAGCTACGTATAAGGGCCTGTTTTCTATTTTAGATATTTCTATACACTGGGTAAGAACAAACAGATTATCGTCTAACCGCCTGTCGATTCGAAATCCATTCTGAAGTTCTCCCAAAATATCATTTTGTTCTACCCACGCTTCTATTTTTAATTTTACTGCCTGCATCGCCAACCTGTATAGCACCGATGTAATTGTTAGCGGTCTATACGAGCGAATGTTATCCTTTTCTCCCTTGCCTTTATAGATTAAGTTCATTCTACTTTTTCTCCAACTGTCTGGTATTTCCCTCTCCTGTAAGCACTTTTCTACGGCTTTCAGCAGTGCTTCTTTAGTGTTATGTCCGAGTTCGTTAATGAGGCTGACGGGAACCCCATCTAAGCCCGGAGTAGTGCGCTTAGGAAGTTTTCCTTCGGCCTTCTTCCAATTGAAATTCTCTAGTACTACATCTTCGTCGGTTGCACTCCTTTGCGTACTTTTACTCACCGGGGGAATCCCCTGGGGGACCTTTTTAAACGAATCGGCTGTTATCTTTCGGATGTAACCTAGCGCTTCATATCCTTCCAATTTATTTCCTCCTTCATCTACCATATGTTGTTGCATTGTGACAGACTTCCTACCCAGCGCTTTTAGGTGGCTCCAAAATATCCTAGGCGCGGCCTTCTTCTTTTCGCGAATCTCTGTCATCCAGCGTTCACTTTCACCTTTAATTTTTGCCTCGACTAATTTCTGCACAATGGATTTTTGCTCTAAATATATTTCCCATATTTGGTTGACTTCGTCCTGTGGCCGCTTCTCCTTTTTTGCCTTTCTGTGCTCCCGTGATGCCTGACGTCGCATCTCGATCGCTTCCCGGATTTCTTTGTTCCACCAACTTTTTGGCTTTTTCTTTCCTTTCCAACAAATAGTTTTCTTCTCTATTTCCATTTCTTTCGTGATTACATGTAGCAGCTCACTATACTTCCAGTCTTTGCCTGGTAGTTCGTCTACTTTTTCCTCGACTCTTACGGCTATATTTGTTATTTGTTTGTCATTTAGATACGAGCTGCCAAACTTTGATTCTATGTTCTTATTTTCAGTTTTATATCCCATTTGTAATATTATGCGTTTATGATCACTACCTAAGCTGTTAATGCCTTCTTCGTCTATTCTCATCTCTCTAAGTTTGTCATATATTCCTTCTGTCATGAGACAGTAATCAATGCTCGATTGCCTGTTTCTGACTTCCCACGTGATCTGCCCCTCACACTTAGGCCCCACGTTAACTATCTCAAGACTATGTTGCTCGCAGAGATCTAGCAATAACTTGCCATTGGTGTCTGAATATCCGTCAAGGTCATGAATGTGAGCGTTCATGTCCCCTAGAAGGATTATCTCGGCATCATGACCAAATTCTTTAATATCGGTGCTTATGCATTTCACTATCTCCAGATTCTTTTCTCTGCAGTTATTGCCTGTCCACAAGTAAGCTACACCTAGCCACGTTTTCTTTCCACCTACTGTGCCCGAAACCCACATGTGCTCTGAACACGTTTGTTTCACTCTCTCCCATTTTGTTCTGCTATGAATTAGCATTCCAACCCCCCCATCTCTCCTTTCTGATGTGATCCTGTTACATCCTTCCGCGCCCCCTACGATAAGTTCTGTGGTTTCGAGTAGTCAGACTGGCGGCCGCATGCAGCACTAAGCTCAGATGCGCATTGGAGCCGCCGCTGCCGGTTGTGCTGCGCTTTGGATCTCGGCCAATTTCTGGCGTGGCTGAGTTATTCAGGCCAAGCAATCTGCGTAAACGCAAGAAGCTCGTCAACGTCAAGTATGTTTACGACGTGCAGGAGATTGAAGACCATTTCGGCGCGCTGCAACTCGCAAGTGCAGCGAATCTCATACGACGTTGAACTCGAGTTAAGTTTTACGAGGCATGCTCGCGCGATTAACGACAGTGCATAAACGAAAAGATTGCGGTTAAGAAAGCCGAAATGATTTGCATTACACGACGAAACGGAATCAAGAAAGGTCCAGTGACGAAGGCGAGCCGTCGGCAGCCCGAATGAGCGCATTCGCACCGTGTGCCGTTTTCTGCCGCATTCAGTCGCAAACACACTTTTTCCCCATGCACGGTCGTAATTTTCAACATCTGCTTCTAGGGAATTCGTCAAATTCTGTCAGCGTGCGGTGGCGGGTCGAGAAGCGACGGCGCGCAATGTCTACAGCCGGCCGCTGGAAGCAGCCGGCTGTAAGCTGCCGGAAAAATCGTAGGCACATACGCAGTGTTACTCATGGCATCGTTTTTCTCGTTTCCCACGAAATGCCGGCTGCATATCCTCGTGATCGCCGTCGGCAGCCACGGCGTGCCGTCTGGACTGCACACAGGGAATATATACATATATAAACGCGTGCACGCGCGTACGAAAAGTAATCAGCACGTTACGTTGCAAACCACGTTTTGCTCGCGTACTCACTTCACGCGTCGGACGGCACGTATCCAGCGGTTCCGTCGCTACACTTCGTATGGCTTCAGGGGAACCAGTAAAACCGCACATTACGATCCTTACCCCCATGTTCGAGGCAATTAACCACGCAACAATAACGGCGGCGACCGCGCTTCGGGACCGCGCGCTGCTCAGAACCGTCGCCCGGACGACCTGCTTTCGGCACGGTTTGTTGAAGCAGGGATCCCTCGTCAAACATGTCAGACTCTGCAGGCATAGCGGACAAGTTCCTGCGTACGTTTTAAGCACTTTTTGGGCCTGAAAACTAGCCGCAAAATTAAGTAAAGCGCTCAAAGCAACTGAGAACTGCGTAACTCGCCGGTCGGCGTCTATTTTTGACTACCCAAGCAACTTCGGCGCACGCCACCAGGCTCCGCCACAGTACTCAAAACTCCAGCGCGTCAGCCCTATACTAATACAGGTGTATGTCAAGCTGGTGAAAAGGCCGCGAGCAGGCCATGAGCGTTGCATGTAAATCATGCCCTACACGACATGCATATCATGATTTTCATACCTGTCATTTACGTTCGCCATGCAGTCTTGTCACGAAACAATAATTTCGGGGTATGCCAAGCTAGCGAGCCGGACGCGAGCGCACCATGAGCGTGGCATGTATATCATGCTGTACATGAAATGCATGTCATGATTATCATGTTACCACCTGTCATTTATGTTCGACATACAGTCACGTCACGCAATACGAGTTTTAGTGTATATCAAGCTAGGGAAACAGCCGTGAGCCCACCATGAGAATGGCATGGAAATCATGCTCCACACGACACGCATGTCATGGTTTTCATGTTACCACCTGTCATTTATGTTCGTCATAAAGTCACGTCACCAAAAAATTGGCCGTGTATCTGCGTGCTTCGCTGCAAATGTCGTCGACAGACAATAGTCTCCCGGCCGTACTACATGAGTCCTCCTCCCCTATGTTGAATCGCCGCATCTGGCTCATAGCATCGCATTTGCAGCGCAGCCCCCCCCCCCCCCCCCCCGCCTAAAAAAGTAGCATTTTCGGTGCGGCCTAAGAAACACTAGGGTCTTTAGAATTACGTATCTATGTATTTTCTAGGGGAGTGCGAATATTCGAAATTTCGAATATTTTTTGAATAGCGTTTGCTATTCGATTCGATTCACACTGGAATTTTACTATTCGAACTTCCCAAAAACAATTACGGTCAACGTCCGATTGAGAGTGACCCCTACAGATTTTTAATGTGCTTCACCTCATTACACTTTCGTATTGCGGCAAAGCTGCCTTTCAAGATCCGTGCCGCCGAACTTTGCCAAGAGACAACGTCCGATTGAAAGTGGTCCCTAGCTTTTCAGTATGCTTCACCTCTTCACAACCTGGTATTGCGGCAAAGTTGCCTTTCAAGCTCCGTTACGGTCGTACTTTGCCAAGGCACAGTCAACGTCCGATTGAAAGTGGTCCCTAGATTTTCAATATGATTCACCTCATCACCTCGACGACCAGCCGCTTTCTGACCAGTCAATCTTGGAATGTCGGAAAGATCGAGCTTCACGCCAGAAAGCAACGAAGGCGCTGATGAAGTTTCTGCGAGCGACCCGCCTCGTCGAACGATTGTGACACTCCTGAGTGTGTATGTGTGTTTGTGCTTCCCTCCCTCCCTATCCCATTCATTCCTCTCTTTCCTACTATTCTGTCTCCTCTTACCCCTTCCCCAGTGCAGGGTAGCAAACCAGATATGTTTTATGGTTAACCTCCCTGCCTTCCCGCATTACATCTCTCTCTCTCTTCACCTCATCACATTCCGGTATTGCGGCAAAGCTGCCTTTCAAGCTCCGTTACGGTCGAACTTTGACAAGAGACAGTCAACGTCCGATTGGTAGTGGTCCCTAAATTTTCAGTATGCTTCACCTCATCACACCCCCGTATTGCGGCAAAGCTGCCCTTCAAGCTTCGCTACGGTCGAACTTTGCCAAGACACGGTCAACTTCCGATTGGAAGTGGTCCCTAGATTTTCAGTAAGCGTCACCTCATCACACCCCCGTATTGTGGCAAAGCTGCCTTTCAAGCGTCGCTGCGGTCGCAAATGTACTAACTCAAGAAAACGCTGGTTCCAACATGGAGATGAAAGATGTGGCAGAGGTGGGGGCTCAATTAATGCTGTTTTGGACCCGAAATTTGGGCAGGGAGTCCGAAAAATCGGAAGCCGAAGCTTTTTAGCATCCAAAATTTCAGATGTTCTTATATATCGACGTCTACGAGGCAGATTTGGAACTCCGGACTTGAAGGGAGCACACCCTTGTCCGCCACATCAGTTGTGCTTCCACAGAAGTTGAAAGAGGAGGAGAGGCTGAGAAAATGGCATCTTTGCCTAGCACGTGTAAAGTGTTGTCGGCAACACTTTGGTTGCATCAAATCATGTACATAAATAGAATTCGGCCTCTACATTGCCTCATCCTTAATAAGACAACTATGAAACACCACCCCGCCAGTGCTTCATCAACCTAGCGAAAAGAAACACTTTCATGTTGCTATCTCATAATATGCTTAGGAATCCTCTCTAACTTTTTGTTCTGCAATTTCGCTTCGAAGTATTCGAAAAATATTCTAGAAATATTCGAGAAATATTCGAAAAATATTCGATTCGATTTGCACTCACACTTCAATATTCGAATTCGCTTCGCACCCAAAATTTTGCTATTCGCACAGCTCTAGTATTTTCTATTAAAGGAACCACCGCCTAATACTTACGTATTGATGTAGCACCTCAGATATGTGTAACATTTGCTTTTTTATCGACAATGTTCACAAGTATGAACGGTGCTACAACCAGTTCAAGATGGCTGGGCGTTGAGAAAGTGGTTAAACTTTGGCCAGGTGGCTGAATCGGGTGACAGACAGACAAACAGAAAGACTATAGTCTTTAATACCAGTTTTGGGGGTATGCCAAGCTAGCGAACCGGCCGCGAGCGCACCATGAGAATGGCATGTAAATCATGCTGCACATGAAATGCATGTCATGATCGTCATGTTACCACCTGTCAATTACGTTCGCCATACAGAAAGGCTTCGTCGTACCAATTATGGCATATATCCATCTAATTAAACGGCCGCGAAGGCCCCAAGACCATGTCATGTAAATCATGCTGTACATGACAGGCGTGTCATGATTAGCACGACAGGACCTGTCACTTATGTTTGTCATACAATCTTGTCACGCAAAACCAATTCTGGTACATATCAAGTTAACGAAACGGCCGCAAGAGCGCCAAGACTGTGGCACGTAAATCCTGCCGTTCATGACATGCATGTCACGACTTTCATGTTACGACCTGTCATTTATGTTCATCATACAGTCATCTTATGTCATACCAATTTTGGTATACGTCCCATTAACGAAACGGTCAGGAGCACGAAGTCGTAGGCGGCTAGATAGATATGCTCAAAGTCGCAGAAGTTCGCTAAGAAATGTTTCGCATTTAAAACAAGATTATTTCCACGTCATATTTTAGATTGCTTATTGCAAGACCACCAGCAGAGTACTGGAACAAACAGCATTATTGCCACGGATGCGTCACAGTGCGATGAGAAGCATAGGTGTGCGCAGGGTTCCCCATTAGGGGGTGGGGGGTGCAAAGTCTCAACTCGTACGCGTAAGGGCACTTCATGCATTAGTACTTGTTCACTTGAGGAGCCCGTTTAGTTTGGGTGCCCGGCAATAAATGATTGTTTATGAATGAAACTGCCGATTCTTTAGCAAGGTGATCAAGTGCATTGACGATGAAGTGCAGTCAATCAGTTTACGGCCGATTCCAAAAGTTATCTTTGCCACAATGACAAAATCAAAGGGCTATAGGGTGAAGCACATAGAGAATCTAAAGGGGCCACTGTAACAGCGCAGTGCGGCTATGCCTTTACTGATAAGCACCGAAAATGCACGGAGGCGAGATGGCTAAGCATCTTCAGCTAACTTGTCGGTAGTGCGTGTGACCCAGTGCAGTTGTAAGCGTATATAGAACGCTTTTAAAAGGCGACAACCCAAGTGCACCGCGCTGACATACGTTCACTGCTGCCTCCTTGTGCGAGACCGCTAGGTACAGACGCGTTACTTTCAGGAACAGATGCTATACCTTGCGCAAAATTACTTTAGATGCAGTATTCCAAATCATTAGATTATATATAGATGCACCAAATTTAGTTTCTTTGGGGGCCTTGTCCCATTGGATAAAGTGCCGGGAAGATTGCCGGTGCCTTGCAGGGGTTTCTTAAAGGTTCAAACAGATTTAGGCTATAGAATCAACTTTTATTCCCGATTTTCTGTTTTTCCGAATTGCTTTATTTCTTGGTTCAAGTTCTCAGCTTCATTTGTTATATCTGTACTTTTCAATTTAACTATTCTTACTATTTCCAGGTTTTAATTTTTAGCTTTAATATTTTTAATAGACAAAATATAACTTGTGATTTAAGGATTTTCTTTAAAAACTACCCGGTTCTTGGCAAATCACCCAGCATGTGTGTGTGTGTGTGTGCAACGCATACAAGGATCTACTCTACGAAAACAGCTAGCCACCGCCGCGCCCGTGTGCGGCCAGGCACGGAATGGGCACGACAACGGCAAACGTAAGGAACAGCAAGAACCCCGGCAGTAACGTAGGCTACGTGCTGCACACAACTATGATCGATGGGCTCTACGTGGCAGCCAATGCTGCGTCTCAATGAGGCGCCGGCGATTTTCGTGCGCACGCGCACGCACCGGGGAAAGCCACACGAGTCGTTCGTTCTCCCATCACAGCCCGTAGTGTTTAGTGCCATCGTTTCCAAACACTCCTTCGAGAGAGACGCAATTTTTTCTGCGCTTTGCCAGTACCGGTAGCGCTCGTCCCGAGACTCAGATTTGCAACTGGCAGGTACCGAATGTATTCACGAAAGCCTTGTGCGAGCACTGAAATGCCCGAGAAATGTACTGACAGGTCTTGAGAACTATTTCGGACGTGGCTGTAGCGATTTAACTGCTTGAGCAAAGTTAAACAGCATGATTTCGATTTTTTGAACAGCCCCATCCTTCGGACGATATCGCGGTCCTTTGGGGAGGTCCAAAAAATCGGACGACTGTATTCTACCACAATTGCACGAAGAATGCATTTGGCTGCAGATGAGATTGCCCAACTTATTGAGATTGCACAACCTATGGAGGGTACGTTATGCGCAAAAGCACAACATTCACGTCTGAGTATGCAGCCTTATGACTATAAAAGAACTTAGCAAAAGCCGACTTTTTTTTAGGTTTTATGCGCAAAAGCGGAACATTCACATCCAAGGATGCAGCCTTAAGACTATAAAGGAACTTGGCAAAAGCAGAGTTTTTTTTTTTTTTCCGTAGAAAGCGTGCACTGTAAAGTGAGAAGCGCAGATGTGAAAATATTTTAAATAAATAACACAGACAACACAAAAGAGTTGAGCGACACGGCATTTTTTTTTCGAGCTTGCTGCGGGAGTTGTGTGTATATTGTTAAGAGCAACAAAAAAAAAAGGAGTAAAGATGCAGTAGTGTTAAAATACAAACAACAGTGAACATTGTAAATGCAGCAACTACTCAAAAATGACAGTCTTCCGTGTGTCGCGCACACATGTAGCCGTTCTTAAATTAGAGGGTGTAAACGAGGGGGAGGGCAAAGGGGAAGGAGGGTTTGGGAGAGGGAGGTGCAGGGTCAATTGCTTGCAGCAGCTGCTCTCCCTGCGACTGGTTCTCTTGCGCGCGACAACGGTACACTGTACACGAAAAACGAGTGCAGCTGCACACCACAGGGAGAGGAGGAAGATGACACCTCGCGTGTTCTTGTTACGATGCTTTCGTGACCACTTTTCGTCCCCTACTCAGCTGCGCACTAATAATGACTACGACCACTGGTGTCAATTTCAGGGGGGGTATCGAACTGGTCCGAGGAGGTGTCCCTAGGACATCCACGCACGCGTCAAAGTCCATCGCTGCAGTTTGTGGGGGGGTGTGTGCTGCTTGTCGCTGCGGCTAACGAGAGCGGGGTCATACTTTTTTTTTTCTGTTTTTGAGTACATTTGCAGCTGCTAGCACCGTCCCGACTAAATGTGTCAGGGCATGCCCCTCGAAGTCCTCTCTTCAAGCACAATCGACTCTCAACTGGTGTCTCGTGGATGTTTTCTGTTGGCTGTTATTAGTTGAAGAGCACGGACTCCGGGTCTTCGTTGGCAAGGAGCTTGATGTGGCGTAAGACGTCCTTCTTGGTTATAATGCCCAAGATTTTTCTGGAAAGTATGGAGAAAAAAATGTAGTGAACCAAACAACATCGACGGCAGCTACTGGGTTAGGCAAGGTTGGTAGGAGGTGTACTATACACTTCTCATCCCCGTGACACACACATTAGTGAGGAAGCTGTACTATTCCAGGAACAAACACACCACCAATGACGCTTACACAACTACTGAGAATAGACTGTTTGCCACACTCAGTTTATGCTCTGTTTCTTATACCTCAAAGAGGTGGAGTGCTTCAATGCAGGAGGTACTCACTAGGCTGCCGGTGGTCCACACAAAGCATGTAAACTGGTCCAGTCAAATAACTCGGAATCCTGACTAGAAGCTTTACTGGACTCTGACAATGACGACAGGGACTAAATATATTTTCACTGTTTTAAATCTTGAAGCGAATCTCGTGGCTCCGAAAAGGCAGGACACGTCCTGGTGATGAGGACCTTCATAGGAATTTAGGCATGTCACTGCTATTTAACTGAAATCGTTACAATGTCAAAAAGCAGCACGTGACATGACACAATGTTATTGCATACAAAATCCTCACTCGTCCCTAGCAGAGGCAGTGAGCTGAACACAGCTTATTGCCTTGGTACAAGACCACAATAGTGAAACAAAAGATGAAGATATAGTGTGTCCAGCCAATGACCTGTCTTGTTCTATTGCTCTGAGCACAACAGACAGTAAACAACATCTGCATCAGAGGCATAACCCTGTTCAGCAGCTTGACCAAATGTGATATGCATTCTCTAGTGCTGCATGCAAGTTCACATGAATGTTTACCGCATCACTGAACAAAGTGAACACAGAGCATCGAAACATAAGACACTGTACAAGATAGAGTAGATGCAAAGTTTGATGACAGTTGTAAAATGCACATGCATAACAGTGCGCAGGGAAATCAAATCATAAAAGAGTTCCCAACTGTACTCTGTGAGACCATGTGATTTTGTCACCAGTAATTAGAGAAAAACACTTGACACCACAGAAATTAGCTGTCCCCTCACATTCCCCGCTGTCAATATTAATTTGGCACTTCAGTTATGCCTAAAAATAAATTTCAGCATCTTAGCTGTGCACCTTCACAAAGCGAAGCACTCACAACTCTTACAAAAGAAGGTTATCAAAACGAGGGCACTAATGCCTACCCATTGTGCGTGACTAGAGTCTGCCTCAGGCCCAACTTGCGGAACATGTCGATTACGGTTTCCATGGGGGTCTGGTCTGTCACCGTGATAGGAGCCTATGAGGAAAGGAAAAATTTAGGTTGCCTGCGATTAATTTGAGCGTACACTTAAAGCCTTGATGTATCAAATTATATCGGGTTTCAAGATTAAACAACTGCAAGGGCACGTGCAGCCTATCAGTGCATCAGCCATGCCAAGTGACCAGCAAGTTTCCTTGTTACGAAGTGATGCTGGCTATAAACACAAAGTTTTTGGAAGTTCGCAACAGTACCACAACTGATACAACTCACGCTGCATGAATCATGATATCTCAGAGTGTCTTCCACCATCATTAGCTTTAAAACAGCAAACATGAGAAAACATGTGTAGATTCTCACTTCAATTTACAACCTCAATTAGCTTACAGCTGTGATGAGAATGGATGCGGCAGTGCAGTTCCATAGAAGCAACCTGATAAAAGTGGGGCTGTCAATGTAATATATAGTGCAAACCTGGACCAATCGGTACATGGATGCCTGATAGAAAAAGTTTTTTCGAAATGTTAATATAATACTGAGTACACCCTACATCACCCCTACAAAGGGCTTCACATCCTGTTTTGCTGCTGAGTACACCTCGCATCAACCCACAAAAGGCTTCACATCCTGTTTTGCAGGAGCGCTAGAAAGCAATGCGATCCTCAAAAGTCATAGCTCCTATAGCCGACGTTTTAAATTTTAGGTTCGCACAAACACTGACATCAAAACAGTTTTGACAGAAGATATGTTTTACTTCATCATTCAAATAACTTCAAACAGATCATGCAAATTGTCACCCTTTATTAATGCAACTTGACGGCACTGCATAGATTGACCAGCTAAAGCTGAAGATCTGGAAGAATGGCACATTAAAGCAGCAGTGTAATAGAAGATATTCACATGAAATAGCACCAGTATGAGGAATAAAAGAGGCACTTGCCAGGTCTAAGATGCGACGCAGTTTGACTGGCGGTGGGCCATTCCATGGCGTTGGTACCTGGCTTGTGAAGAGGGCACGCGAGCTGCCCACAACTCCTTCTTGGCACTTGCGAGCATTGGCTGCACAACATGAAAGCGTCCAAGGGCAATTTAGCCTATCATACCTAGGATCGCTATGTTCTCTATTATCGCTCAATTATTCAGGAAGAAAATGGAGAAAACACTAATTAAGGCAAAGAAACAAATCCCATACATATAGAACACCTTGAATGACTGTGCAGGCATAATTGCAGGCATGAAGCAGAACTTTTCTTAAGTACATGTAGTGGCATAGATGGCATATG
This sequence comes from Rhipicephalus sanguineus, assembly GCF_013339695.2. Taxonomy (NCBI): domain Eukaryota; kingdom Metazoa; phylum Arthropoda; class Arachnida; order Ixodida; family Ixodidae; genus Rhipicephalus; species Rhipicephalus sanguineus. Next base: position 102,670,905 of record NC_051177.1, on the reverse strand, counting down.
TCTGCAATCTTTCTTTTGATATAGCAGGTTAGAATGACTTGATTAGTATGTCTATACTCGGATAAAACTTTAGAAGCCTGCGGAGTTTGCTCCTCAAAGGCAGATGAATATAAGCCCACACCGAATGGCATGCACTCTAGATTAACATCATGAACCGCACGGCCAGCGACTCCACCGTACGGCTTATGAGTGGGACTATTTGTTTAGTCGCAGAGGAAATTGGCACTCACAGTTCGGTCGTTTGGACAGGGCTTCCCAGACTTCTTTGCATTCGACTATAGAGTAATATATATGTGTTCCCCAAGACAGGCCCTCAGATGAACCATATCACAATATGGTTCAACTGGAGAAGCTTTATCTTCTATAATGAATATGTCATTGTAACATACTGAGGTCGTTTGACAAAACCTGCTAACATGCATTTTGGCTGTGATGCTTTCTATTATTTGTCTTGAATATTCCTAGACAAACCGACATTGTATACTGTGCTCTGTCTAGGCATATATGTTTTTACGTCACGAAACAAGCCCAACGATGGAAAATGCAAGAACCTTTTCGCACACATGTGCACTTGTGCTGGATGTCAGCCTGCTAACCTGGCAATTTTCAGCAATGACAATGCACAGTTTTTACAATGTACTGCTTCAGGATACATAATTTCCATTCACATGGTTCTACTTCACTTTTTCAAGGTAACACGGGAGCATAAAACAGGAGCTACACATTGGACTCAAGTGCGAACACAACCTACTCGGGGAACACGTGTGTATAAAAGGGGCAAAGAGCTGTGTGCCATCAGACTGTGAAATGTTGCACCTCATTCAACTCCAAATGCAATTAAATTTGCAGTGACGTAAAAAGCCCAGTTTAATGCAGTGTAGATATCGGACAGTCTCTGCACAAAATCTTAAAGTTTGAAATATGGAGCTAGCAAAACCAGATGTTCTTGGTGCCAAACGCTGCCCTCACCTCTCACTTTCCTCTCCCCCAACCCAGAAAAACACCACCATTACTACTCTCCCAAAGTGACACTATGAATAGGATCACTAGCATTAGAATATACCAGCTGCTGCCCAGTGCACAGTGAAAAATTTTAAGAGGCAATGCATCTACATATGTTATAGGCACTAACTGAAGGCTACACGCATCTACCTAGCAGCTGTTTAGGGACCGCCAATAGGAAAATCAGACACTTACACCTTATGGTATAAGTTATGCCTTGTGCCTTTGCCAAGAATGCTTAAGCAGTACATGAAACTTATTTATAAAATCATCATCATCATCATCAGCCTGACTACACCCCTTGCAGGGCAAACGCCTGTCTCATGTTCCGCCAATCAACCCAATCATCCTGTGCTTGCTGCGGACATGTTATAGCTGCAAACTTCTTAATATCGCCTGCCCATCCTAACTTCCTGCCTCCCCCACGCGCGCTTGCCTTCTCTTCGAATCCAGTCCGTTGCTCTTAATGACCAGCGATTATCTTGCCTACGCGCTACATGCCCTGCCCATGTCCATTTCTTCTTGATTTCGACCAGTTCATCCTTTATAACCAATTCAGCCGATATAGAAATATTGTCAGAGTAGGTCTTTAAGAGAACAAGAGGCAAAATAAACTGCAAACTGAAAGTAGTGCCGGCACTTTAGCCCTTCTTAGCCCCTCATTAGTGACAAAAGCCGATGCGGACACTCACCCAGACCCAAGCTCAGGTCTTTGCGCAGCACGAAGCCGACAAGATACTGAGATTCCGTGGACACTATCACAGGGAAGCCATTATGGTCGGTTGTCTTCAGGAGGCACTCTGGGAATGCAACATGTAACGCACAACACATTCATGACAGGGCACGTTAAGGGTACTGCTACAACTGATAGCAGCCGTCTCATGCTACGAGCTCACCTAATTCTTCGACCGTCATACTATCCTGCGTCACACAGCAAAGTGGTCCTTCCCCACGCCTGCAGCGATAAAGTGAGATGTTAATCCTTTCTCTGTTAAACTGCGGGCACAAAAGGTACAACTATAGCAACATTTCTCGACATGGTTCATTCTCAGATGAACTAGTAGCAAGATCAAAGAGCAAGAATATTAAGTATGAAAAGGCTTACAAAAAGCCTGCACAAAAGATTTGTGTAAAAAAAAACATCTTGGAGACAAAAATTAAAATTTCTTTTCACCAATGAGTAGAAACCGCATTTCTCCTCGTGCAGACATCTCCATTGGAAACATTCTACTTGTTGCCTAACGACAGCATTCCAGCCTTCTACAAGTATATAAACAGCGAGTGTTAGAGTTAAAACTTTGAAGTAGCCGATCTAGTAATGCACTTGGCATGTTTACGTAACATGGTGGGAGCTAAGTTATTACTAATATGTTCACTTCGAAATTTCTCATGGACTTTGGAATGGTATTCTTTTCCTGCCCATACTCAACGCAAGACGTTTATTCTGCAACTTAAACAACAGAACAACATGTTGACGAGTGCAAACACAGCGGCAAAGCACAGTAGTGCACCATGCATTTTTGAAAGCTTACCGTGGTTGCATTACATCAGCCGCAAGAGTGGTGTGGGCGAATTCCTCTTTGTTGTCCAGGAATGGGTAGCCATTCAGGTGAATGTGGGCATCGTAGCTGAGCGCCACACAATTAAGGAAAGAAACCTTCCAGGCAGAGCCTTTCGCTGGCAATAAATATTGTTCTGGTCTAAACGAGCGTGCTGAGAGAGGATACAGGTAGATTTAGATGTCATTACGTAAACAAGATATGTACCAACCAGGGTGACAACAAATGTATGGAATGTCTCGGCTAACACACAGCAAGTAGACCGCGAAAATGTGATGGTTTTTGGATGAGAAGAACAAAATGAGCGTTAGCAACATCCTAGAGAAAATTTCAGTAGAGCAGTGTATAATTATTTAACTCTTTATTTAAATTTATGGACATAACTAACTTCAATACAAGCTTTGATGGGCACACATGAAGTCCGTTTCACTATATTATGAAATGCTGCCACTTTGTCAAAAAAGAAGTGCAAAGAAGCCCTAAAAGGCCATTGCAAACCACTGCTCGCATGGCATATCAGCTGTCGTTAAATGACAAACAGGAAATGATCAGAGCTCTGACAAACTGGACAGGAAGTATCATAACGCAAACCATGATCAGGGGCACGAAACAGAATCAAGGCAAAGTGACATCTTGAAGGTGGTGCTTGTTCAAATGCACATGAACTCAAAAGCATATGTGCAAATCGACAACAATACCACTCTTTATAGAGAAGCAAACCACTGGCTTCACAGAACGGGAAGGATACATGCCCTCCTTGCCCAGCGCGTCACCAACCCACTTGCTGGCCATGACAGCTGCCATGAGGGGCTCGATGTAGCGCACCGAGCCGGTCAGCTCGAACATGATAACCACCAGAGACACGGTCATCCGTGTCACCCCACCCAGGCAGGCTGCAGCCCCTACCATGGCGTAGAGGCCGGGTGTCACACAGTTTTCACCCGTGTTGCAAGCCCCTTGGAACACCCAGAGGGTCGGGTATTGGCTGCAGACACAAATACACGCGAGAGAGCGTTCTGCTGATACATTTGTTGGGTTGACTTGTGCTTCGGCTTGAAACACAATTTTGATAGCACAATGACTATTTTTAGACAATCAGGTATGCTTAACCAAAAGATCAAAGCTTCATAGTTGTGCAAGTTTACCATCCGCAAACTCATCCGGCTCGTGCTTTTATAACTTAAATAACAACACAATTGCCGAAGTTGTATGCAACACACTAACAATATGTTGGAAGAGAAAGCGGCAAACATCTTAGGAGAAGCTGATGGACTAGTTGGTAGGACATAATTCCCACAATAGTACAAGGAACCACACGAATGGCTCAAGAGCAAGATGCTGCTATTGCATGAATCTTGGGAAGTTCTTCAGAGAGTGAAATGGCTTGACATTTGCAAATCTTAAAGGGACACTAAAGGCAAATAACAATTTATGTCAGAGTGAAAGCTCAATGTATGACGTCTAAAACGGCAATATTATCAACAGCAGTGCCCTACTTACCAAGAATTAAGCTAAATGTATCACACTATGAGCGCCACGAGCGGCACATTTTGAAAATGATCCCGATGACGTATGAGAGTCTGCCTACAATTAATCACTAGTAATCAAACTAGCAGCAATAAAAAAAGAACCTTCCCTGCATCAAGAGACGTTATAAAATGCTGCTTGTTCGTTTCTGTTTGATTCATGGAAAGAAGAACCTCTGTGGTGTTGCCATGAGAAATGGCGCGCGTGGTTCAAAGGTTCCATTTTCGCCGAACTGCGCTTCGCCCGGTGCCCTGCTTCGCTCACGCGGTCGCGTCTGAGTGGTAGTTTCGGTATCGCGTACTGCCGCGTGCATTTTGCACGCTCGTGAAAGTCACTCTGACAGAAAGTTCGACAAAATGCCGCATGCATATGATGTTGCCGGATGCCCAAATGGCGCACGCCGCCAGTGCACACCGCCGCGCAGTAATGGCGGGCAACGTTGGGCACGGCAGCAGTGACGTGTGAAAGACTGATTTCAGGCGGGTGATTTGAAGTGCGCTAACGCGATGCGGACCACTAAAACGTGACTTTATTTCAAAATAAGCACTTCCTTGGCATAAAAGTAGCACTACGAGGTTTCTGGACCGCTATTTCAACAATCAACGTCGACTTAATATTTGCCTTTAGTGTCCCTTTAAGAAGTCTTTTAAGGGACTGAAGTGGCTTGACATATGCAAGCTATTTTAGCATTCTTTAATTTGAAATTGTTTACTTGAGAGGCCCCATCAACTTACATTATGTTTATGTCACATTTATCTTATTTTTGTTCTTTCTAACATGGTGCTCAATAAAAACCCAGGGTTACAGACCAAGAAAGCAGTTGTGAATTAAATAACAAATGCAAGCTTAGTGACTTCTGCAGCTGCATAAACCAACAAACAAACTAGTGCGACCAATCTGCATTAAGGTACTACAAAAATTGCGAGCGGTGACAAGTGGCAACAACTCACTAAGCCAGCTGCTCCACAGCGATGCCAATCATGCGGCCCATGATGGCGCCAAAGGCCATGCTTGGAATGAAGATACCAGCGGGGACCTGAAATGCAGCAAGGGTGGGGCAAGGTACCGAGCAGCTACCTCAAAATCACAGTGACTACAACACTTGCAGGTGAGAAATGGCCCCGGTATTTACTGTATTACAAGTGTAGTGACAGGTAAAGCATGAAGCGCTTCACTGTACTAAACCCATCACGATAAAATGATACACAGACAAATGTCTTATAAAAATTCGAAGGTCTACATGACATAGGGCAAAAGCTTGAGAACTTGTAAGACGGCGTGAATTTCACGAAATTCAAGATTTTAATCTTTATTCTTTTTCCGTTACGTGGAAGGTTTTCTGCTGAAAAAAAAAATGTGGTCATTACGACACGATACATACGGCCACGGACAAATGAAGCGCTAACACGAAATTACACACGAGAACAGGTTTCATGAGTGATCAAGAGTGCTATCTTAGACTGCTAATTATGTGGCTAGGAAAGATGGTTAGACCTAAAATTATGTGTGCAAGCTGAAATTATGCTGACAGGTGAGAGTACAGATGAAAACAAGAACGAAAGAATGCATTTTAGCTAACCCTAGCTCGTTTGTACTTCTACTGTCCATGACTGCACGTGCATCATATAATTAGGGATTAACACAATATATATACGTAGTTTAAACCAGTGAATAAGTTTATCAAAACCTGAATGCATCTTGGATATTAACTGAAATTCTATTAACCGACTTTGAAATGCTATAGATGTGTCCTCTGGAAACGCCAAGGAACAAACAACAAGCTTATGGCAAAGTTGCATCTGTCCAGGATGTTGGCTGAAATTGCCTCACAGCCACTCCAAAACTTAATTTAAATTGCCTCACAAGAAAAACTTGCTGATGCTCTTTTTCCATGCCATCACAGAAGTCAAAGTCAGTTCAGAAAAAAAAAAAAAGGACGCACCTTGATACCGAACGTAAAGATGGTGATGAGCAGCTTGAATATCAAGGCCAAGCTCAGCTGCCACAGGGAGTTGTAAACGCCATCCCCGGCCTCAGCTATGTCAATGTGGTTGTTTACATTGGTAAAGTTGCGCTTGTAGTCGCACAGTGGCGACACGTCAGTGATGCCACATTGGCTAAACAACACCTGTGAAAAGAACGGGAGCGAACAATGTCCTGCAAGTACGCTTGACGTCGCTGTAAACAGGACACACAACGAGCTATCTGGCCACAACCTTGTGTTGGCAGCAGGCATTACCCAAGCAACTGTTATCCTATCAAGCAAAAGAAGCAGATGCCCTCTCACATATGTAACAGACAGATACAGGGAGCTACATTCAAACCTCGATGTAGCGAACACGGATATAACGAATTATGGGTTATAATGAAGTAAATGAAGAATAGTCTTGTCATAGATGCAGTGTTAAGAATATATGTTTTTAACGAATTTTCGGATATAATGAACTTATTTTCATGCCAGATGCGATTTCGTTATAATGAGGTTTGAGTGTGTACGCGCATAGTGATCAATATTTTTACAGGGTGAACTTTCGGCTAGTTTGCACTTTATCTGCACGTGCAAACACTTTCGATAACAAATGGTGAGCAAAATATCTCCACACACGCTTTCTTCCATGGGTATGGCCAGAACTCGCACTAAAATAGGAACCTACGGAGACAGCAGTTCACACGTGCGTTACACTACAAGAGCAACGCCATAACGTTTCCTTACCTTTATCAGGTCGCTAGTATTCATACGTGTATATTCGTTGGGAAAACTGAGAACAGCGGTAATGACCGTAATCGCAATAACCTGCAAAATGAACGAGGATTACACTTTTGCCACATAAGATTGATGACAGCAATTGGATCGGTGCAAACTGTTTGGGAAGCACCACTCACCTCCGCTATGGGATACTGGCCCAAACGAGATTCCTTTCTATACCGACACCAGCGAATGTTGCACTTGATGAAGATGGTGGCCACCACACCCTGTAACACAAGATACATTGAATATAAATGGTCATTAGTGGGCAAGGAACCCAGAGTCTAACTTAAAGCACACTTGGGTAAGGACTTGCAGATGCGGTTGTTTGCTGCCTTACAAAAAGCTATTTCCACGAGCAAGTATAGTGCGATGCCACAAAACCAATAAATAGCTAGTGCAGATTCACAGACGAGCCACTGGAATCTTCCTCTGTCCTATCTGTAGTTTCATATTGTGTCTCATGAGTGTTTGAAGTAGCAAACCTACAGAGAGTACTGGAATATGATAAAATTTAGTGACGCAAGACGAGCAGGGTGGGCCCGTTGCTGTTACAGTATAACCTCATTACAACAGACCTTCATAGTGAAGAGGATTTTGGTCTGTTGTAAAGAGAGTATGTAAAATCCAAGTACTGTTACAACAGACTTTTATGTAAACGCTGAATGAGTCTGTTATAACCGGAGAGAATTATGAGTCATAAACATGGTCTTATTTTTAACGGGGAAACCAAAAAATGCGATTTTTGGACGATCGCATTTTCAGTTTCTGTAGCCCATTTTCTATCTCATTCCAAAATATCTTCACTGAAAACTACATAGAAATGCTGTAAATTTTTTTTTTTGCGTCTGCTGACTTGGCGAAAATTGTGGAAATAGCAAAAAGAAACAAAACAGCGTTTTTTTTTTTTAAATTATAGCTCAGCAACGGCGCAACCGGGCGCCACCATTTTGGGCTCGTCGTAAAGAGCATTTCTCAGTCTTCAAGTTCTCCGTTTCAGCTAGCTCCTCCATTCAGTAACAAGCGTACAAAAAGCACATGTTTGAAGTTCAATTCGAGGCCTTCAATTGGCTGCTCCTGCCGTGATGCTCGCCTCGGGATCGTCGTCTGCTGCTTGTGCGTCGGGAGGTCATGGCTGTCGAAAATTGCTCTATTTAGTACGCGTTCGCACGCGTTCACACTCATTCCTGTGTTCACGGGTCGACGATAATTTAGAATGCTTTAGTTTGGCAGCTGCAAGCGGAAAGCTCAATCATCAGATTACGATAGCGCGCCACACTCGTCGCGAACATCGCAACTGTAATAGCGTTTACTCGTTGGGCCCGCTGTTAGAGGTTCTTCTTATCAGCACTTCGGAGCTTATGACGAAGACCACCGCGGAACAACTCTTTGTACTCGCAATCGAGCATGGCGTACTTTGAAACATCGGGCACTGCGGCCACGCACAACGCAACCGAGCTTTCTACTTGACGTCGTGGCTAGGCCTAACTCCGCTCACGGTGCCGATGTACGAGACAAATCCGAACTTTGCGGGCAAGAACATCGCACTAGCGGACATGCGAAAGCGAAGAAACCACAATGTCCTTCGTCGCAAGCAACGAATCGCTTCGCCCGCTGGCTCATCAGAACCGCGGATGAGCATTTTGCGCATCGGCAGCGGACCCCCCCCCGGCCAAGCTCGCCGCGCAGCGACCGAAAGCGGTGGCAGCGGCTAGCAATTTCGAGCGTCAGTGTCCCAAAATGCAACACCAAGCACGCTGCGCGCCGATATTTTGTCGCTACAGGTAGGCATAACTGATCATTGACATACAGGAGATCGGCGGCCTTCGATCTTAAATCGGTACGTCGATATCCGCGGCTCGCTGTTCCCGTCCCGAAAGTATGCTAAGCTATGTTTGAAGTCTGAAATTATTGAATTTACTATGTCCGTGGTAGAAAAGTCCGCTCTAATGGAGGCCTGACCAGCTTGCTGGCCTGAAATTTTAGTCAATTATATCCGAATGTCCGTTGTACCAGAATCCGTTGTAAACGAAGCTCAATCAATGGAACAAATACGGAGGCATAACACCCAAATTGGTATGACATGTCTGTTGTAACACCGCAAATTGGATAAATTTTTGCACAAACATGTCAGAAGGCACAATATCCGAATGTCTGTCCAGGACACAAAAGCAAGCTGTAACGAGTAAAACCCATAGTTGACAGCGAGAATAAACTGTATAATTGTATTACCACATAGAGTTATTTTTATCGGCTGGTGCTGTTTAAATGGGAGGCGGAAAAATTTTGAAAAAATAAAACTGAAATATTTTTTTTAAACAGTCTAAAAAACTCATTCCAAAAAATTGCAGCTTTCAGTATTTGGTCTTGGCACACATGTACAGCACCTCAAAAAGTCCATTCAATGCGAAGCTAGCACAGCCATTTTGGTCTCATTATATAGCTGTTCCTCAAAGGCTTTTCATCTAGCAGAGGCCCACTTTAAAAAAAAAAAGTGTCAGATGATAAATTATTCCTTCCATCTGAAGATGCTTCTGCTCCAGATTGTCCGCCACACTAATTGATGAAAAGCAAGTTGAACACTCGCGGGAGGAAGTGAATGGCTAAGATCACCAGCGAGACCAGAGTAAAACCCAAGAAGAATAATGATCTATTGCTTCTACTATCCTAAGAACACCAATGCCTTTTCCACAGCGTTTCTAAACTTCTTTTCTCATTTTCTCAAAAACACATTTTTCATCAGAATGCTGGCCCACAATATCTTTTAAAGTGATAATTTTTCTGTATAATTGCAAGAAAACCAAGAAATTACAACATTTTTTATATCACTGTGATTTAATTGTAAGCAACAAATATTGGTGCTTTTGAATGGATACTAAAAATTAAGTTATGGAGTACTCTCGGTCTTTATACGCCATAAAGGTATTATGTAGAAAGTGGGCAGAATTTATCGTCAATATCTTACAATCCATGCTGGTGCTGTTTAAGTGATAATAAAACTCCTTTCATCCTTTCAAGTTCTGAAGATTTGCATAGACAAAGAATGACTCAAGCCAGTATAAACCACTGAGTTGCATCAGCCCTCTTTGATAACTCTGCTTTATGTAGCACTTCATTTCAAGCACTCTGCATAGTCTGTCAACTATGTTGCGTGAGACAACTCATTAACAACAGCGGCGGGGAGAACGACGGCGGAGAGGGAGACAACCACTTTTTAATTAAGAACTAAAGAGAAAACGTGGCTGGAGAGTCCTTTTCTTCTTATAATATCACCCAGCCAGACAGGTTTCTGTCAAATATGTTTACCTTTATATCAATATGTTGGTCACTAAGCTGACATGTTTTGGAAAAAATGCCGGCCCATTGGCAGCAGTCAACAGCAAAAATAAGAAAGTCAGACAAAACACATGAACACAGCAGAAGTGGCAACTGACCCCGAGAATCCCAAGCAGAACGAAGGGCAACAGCTCGAAGAAGAGCCATGGGAGGTCATACTCTACGTAGAACATCACCAGGTGGTCGTTGCCAAATGGATTGATGGAGCGCAGCACAGAGGCTGCCACCAGGGCGCAGAAGAAAGACCGCCACAGCGTCTTCAGCGGGAAGTAGTAGCTCACCTGCAAGGCATCGAGAAACACAGCTTTACAACAATGGATTTGTCACCATGCTATCAAAAAAGAAGGATTAGTGCCCAGTAGCACATTGTAGAAATATGTTGATGTCAACCGCAGAATGCTTATAGTTCTCGACAATGTATAAAATGTTCTGGGGTTGTAATCAGAGTTCTATATGAAAAGAATTCAAAAGCCCTTCCCCAATCAGGGAAAGGGGGAAAGTGACTGCTTGGCGTGGGCATGCCTGACATACTGCTTTTCTATTCTTTCTTCTTTATAGGTAGCGACCATCCCCAAAACACCGTTTAAATGAAGAATCAGCGTGGCTGTCTCATGTTCTTTCCAGCATTTGTCAGCCAGCAGAACGGCCCAACGAAAGGACCATCATGCAATCATGGAAACACGGTTTAGGAATTCAATTTTCTCAAAGTCGGAATTTTCCTGAAAATGTGCAATTCCTGATATTGACCTTATGCACTGTCCAGCAGATCGCTTTTAGTCCGCCAACACGAAATATTGCAATGAAGCACCCACAGCAAGTGTACTGCTTCCCAATTGTTTTTTGCAGTCGTCAGGTAGAATGCATTGATGTGCTTCAGTTCAGTTCACGTAGGGCAAACATGGGCACGTGGCTTGGTGTTCAAGGCACTCCCTTTCGGGCTGCGGGCACCCGGGTTCAAACCCAAGCCTCAGAAAAAAAGATATTTTGTTTTATTTATTATTTCTTTGGTGCGCACGTGCCAGCTGTGGGTGAGGAGGGTTGTTTGGAACATCACCAGCTACACAGGTCAGTTAAAACAAGCTTCGCTTGCAAAAACAAGTATGAGCACGTTAAGAGCGAGTAATACCCCTGTTACACAGGCGTGCACTTTGATGGAGTGCACTTCGCTGATAGTGCCATTCGGACGCTGTCACATGGGAACACTTAGTGACACTCGCTGCAAAGCGCACTTGCCGGTGAGTGCGTTCGCCAAATTCACTTCGCCGAGACGGAGTGTCTAGCCTCGGTAGCAGTGGCTCAATAACAGATAAGTTATTATCCGAGGCTGAGCTCACAGTATTTTTTAAACTATCGTTTTCGTTATTAGGAATATTGTTAAGCATTAAAACATACTATACCACTGAAAACGACCTTGCTATTCTCGTTCTTAGGCAGTTTGCAGCCACGGCCGCCAGGGGCATACCCAGCACACGCTGTGCAATGGCCCTTGTACTCCGCCCTTGTACCTAAAGTTTATTTTAAAGGGGTCATGAAGCACCCCTTGGGCTTGTTGAAAAAACACATCCTGCGGAAAGCTGACACGGCTAAAAACTGCTCTGCCAAATACTACAGTCGTGCGCGCCGCGTAAAGGCCACAAGCGGAGCGCGAAGTTGCCGTTTCCCCAGGCGCCCTCTTTTCAAACAGAGGCCGGTTCTCACTCTCGTCGGTGGGCGGGGCGTCTGTCAGTTTACGTCGCGGATCTGTCAGTTTACGTCGCAAGAGACATAGCATGCTTATTGGCCGATAGCCGACGTAAATCGAGAGCGGCGTTCGGATCAGATGCGCTTCTTGCCGCAGGGTGCCGCCACTTGCCGGCGCCGCACTCCTCAGTACACGGTAGCCGCACTCGCGCGAGCGAATCACAGCGGGAGAGCGATCGCGTTTCATGACGCGCGCTGACGTAACTTCTTTCCCCCATGCCATCCCTGCCTGTCTAGCTTCCAGTGCGCTCGTCGACACGAGAAAAGAGAGAAAGCGCTGGGAGCGTGCGCCAAACCCCCGTAACTCCGCTGATTCTTGACGGATTCGAGAAATTTTTGCGGCAATCGATTCGGGAGGCAGTAAACTCCGATAGTGAGGTCATTACATCATTACTTGGAAAAGTGGTTCATGACCCCTTTAAGGGCTGCTTATATAGACATATCACATTATTACTTAAGAAACATTGCCTGAAATAACAAATAGCTGCTGTGCTGTATAATTACCCATCACAATTACCATTATTTCCAAGGTACACTTCCCTTTCTTTTGTACCAGAGTGCCACCAAAGTGACGTTCTGGAAGTGTAAGTGACACTAAATGACACTAAATTTGCCAGTGTGACCAGGGCATAAGTGCAAATGGAAGCAATTACAAATTAGTATTGGTGAATATGGGTTGGAATGAGTAAGAACGTGAGTGAGTGAACATGAGCGAGTACACAGTGTGCAAAACTATTGAGTACGAGTGAGTATCCATTTATCCTGCTTACTTCCCAGAGAAACAAGTTATGTTCAGTAAACTCTAAGTAAACAGAAATCTCTCTAACGGGACTGCTGCTTAAATGGAACAACTGCCTCTGATACAATTGATCTTGTAGTTGAATTCCACACCCCTGTTCCTCTCTCAGTGAACGGAACTCCTGTTACATGGAACATGGTCCCTTCAGGTTCCTAACCAGGGTCTACTGTATGTGGTTGGTACCTAACCTCCTCCAAGCTGAACAGTACACCACCAATGGGAGCCCCAAAGGCAACAGACACACCGGCAGCTGCAGCAGCTGAAAGGATCTGTGTGGAGAGAGAATACATAACCAGGTGAGCCACAAAAACAATGTCCTTGCCTTTTTACTAGTCGGGCAGAAAATGGACAAGCGCGACAAAGTCTACCCTGAGAGTGACAGAACACCCACCTCTAGTAGTATAGTACACATCATATTGTAGTTGACATAAAAAAAGACGGCCTGTGCACGGCTTTGCAAATGTCAAGGCTATGGTTCATTAACATAAGCATTTAAAACAAATTTAAATTGCTTTCAAAGTCCAGCCTTAAATGCTGCCCAGTCTACTAATACAATGTCGGGATGCATGCCTCTTTTGCTGGCTTCCTCCCTTTGGAACAAAAAGGAAATTCCAGCTCCGTGTTAGCTTGAGAACATAAAATTGTAAATGAGTGGAAGCACATACATGCCCAATTGCACAAATCAAACAGCTGAAAAAAGGCACAAACATATCAGTGGAGAACTAAGAAATAGTCAATTATTTTCTCGATACAAATACCCATCTGATGGCAGTGGCACTTTGTTGCTACCTCTTATACTGGAGCAACGTTGCCCAACCACTGATACTCAGCTTTACTTGGAATGAGCGTCTGGTTATAAAAGTTACAAAATATGACATCGATTTTCAGGCAATTTAGTGCGAGAGATCCTCTGCCCTCTTACTGTTTGCATGACTTCTGCCATGGGAGCAGACTTGTGCAGCTTCTATTACTTGCAAATGAACAAAAGGCAGAGGCTCCCCGAGGTGGCTTCGTGTGGTTCCAAATAAGAAAATCAACCCCTTCACTTTACCTCCATTCTTCTAGCTCATCACACAGCAACGGCCTCAAATATGGCAGCAATGTTGTCCTGTGAGAGCATGGAAGCATGCAGCGGCTCATCACCTGCTGCCAAGTTGATGTACCATGCAAGGCCTATGGTCGAAAGGGTGCTCCACGTACACCACAACGGCCCACATGTGGTGCTGGATAGCACTGCCGGAGATAATCTTGTATAGCATTCCCCAAACTTTCTTGGAGCTAATCTGGATTAGCTCCAAGAAAGCTTCAAGATATAGAAGATTAGCTCCAGCAATCCGAATAGTTGAGCGGCACATGCACTCTTCAGGAAATTTTGTGGAATGATGGGTGGAGCAATAGGCTGATGGTGAAACTCCCAGTATATGTGCAATGCAGAATATGTGGGCTTGGCACCCACTTGCGGCAAATCGCCTATTTGTCTGCTCTGATTTCTATTTTCCCGATTATTTCTGCCAGTTAAATACAACAAAAGAGCAGTTCAGCTCATCTACCTACGTTTACCTAAATTCCTAGTCCACTGTCCTCACATGGTAAGTTTCGTGTCGGTTATGGAACAAGTGGCCACAGGAAAGCACTAACCAAGCCAATCTTTTCCGTTACTGGTCTTCTTGCCAGAAATGAGAGAGATCGGAGGGAGGATGAAGCGAGTACTTGCCTCTCTCTTCTTGGCTTCGTTCTTGCCATACTTGGGAAACAAGTAGGAGAAGATGTTGCCAATGCAGCAGGCAACGTGGACCAGGGGCCCTTCCTTGCCCAGGCTGAGCCCGGCGCCCACAGCCAGCACCAGGCACACCGACTTGATGGTCAGTGTCCATTTGCCCAGGTAGCCACGAATGATGAAGCCGCTCAAAATGGTTTTGATCTGTGCACGTAACACAAAGCAACCGCACAATGGCAGGGCCTATGTCAGACACGGCGAGTAGTGAAGTTCACAATACTAACCGGCTTCCCATGACCTAGTATATTATGAAAAACTGTTCACCCTCTTATTTTGTCTGACATGGCCCTACAATTTTTAAGTAGACTTGGTCATTCATGCAATACACTCGAGACACCACGCTCCTATTTCACAAACAACGGGTTTCATGCACAGCAGGGCAGACGGGTTGTGATTAAATATAATGCTGCCAAAGCTAGAGCATCATTCACCCTACCTGCATTCAGTGAACAAGGTATAAAATGTGATGCACTACAAGTCAGATAAATGAAGAAAATACATAAAAGAATGCAATGTGGACTTCATATATTGTAATTGTAGTAGATGGAGCAGCGATCACATAGAGAGTATTCTGGATTTTCACAAGAGAACTTATGAAGCTATAACATCTTTCATAATCACATTATACTAACTTCCATGACTTCTGAACGAATTGCCAGCAAGTACTGAAATGAAGTGTGTTTTCCAACTGTCACTGCAGACAAGGCTTCAATGTGACTGCTTACAATGTTATCCAGACATCATAGGTCATCACTTCCCTCTAGCTCTACTGTCACACTGAGTCAGCTACAGTGTAGAGGGCCTCTTGAGTGCCACAGCTGTGATGGAAATGATAGCAGCAGTGAAAAATTGCTACACTACATATTTTTGTGCTTCACATTCGATGTCAAATGCATGCAAATTCCCAGAGTGGATGACTGAATATGGCCTCTTAATTACCTCTCTAAAGCAGCATGGTTGAGCTGTCAAAAAGTTCCTTAAAACTTCCCATGATGATGATTAGTTGGTTTTTGTGGCGCAAGGGCCATGGGTGGCCAAAGAGTGCCATGACTGATGATGTGGTGTTAGCGTTGACTAGTGAGTTTCGATGGTTGTATTACGGCTGTATAGGGGTCTAAAAGCATGCGCTGTATGGCAGCGTAAAAGATGTGTATATAGCATAAAATTATGACAGTGACAAGTGATGTGATCTATGGGTGTGGGATGAATGACGCGCGAGTACGATTTCTACAAGTGATACACGTTAAATACCACGAATGCCTCCTTAGGGCCTTTGCACCGAAAAGCCGAGAGGCAGGTGCATTTTGTTGATATAGTACTACCACAGCCGCAACCTCCGTTATGAGGCCATGCTACAGGTTACCTGAGAAAATAACATTAAAATTATTGATATCTTGTAAGAATCCAAAAACAGACTGATATTTAAAAAGTGGTTCCCTGCCTATGAACGTAGTGGGGTGAAGTGGCCACTGTTGCCAGTATATTAATGGAAAATGCTTGTTTCTTTCGAGCGTCTAGTTCCGTGCACTGCAGTGGCATGTGAAGGACAGTGAGAGGCTTGCCACATCTATCACACAAAGGTGGATCGCCACCGGACAAAAAGTACGAGTGTGTACTGTGTGTGTGTCCTATTCCAAGTCTGCAGGGTGTTATTTCTGTACGACGTGTCTTAGATATCGACAGCCAATTACCAAGATGCGGTTTTATAAGGTGTAGTTTATTTCTTTTTCCTTATCCCATAAGCACTGCCTATGGGCTCTGAGCATCCTTTTCAGGAAAGGCTTCAGATCTAGCACAGGCATAGAGTTTCCTACAATACTTACTAGAGGGAACTCTGGCGCTAGTGTCTATGGGAGCTGCAACGCATGACGCTTCAGCCAGCATGGGAATGATGGGTAGTACACAAATTTGTCTAAACTTCATTCTTTCGGCTCCGTTTGGCTGCGCGTCGGCTGCATCCGCTTTGTCGCAAAACAAAGTTCAGCAAAAGTCAGCAGTTCCACTTCACCACTTTAACTTTTTTAGGCTCACCAAATCAAACCTGGTCACGAAGTTCACAACGGTCTATTCTTTTATCCGAAATGAACGCCAAAACACAGCAATAAACAAAGCCACAGGTACGTTTGAAGCCGCAAGCACGAAGACTAGGCAAATTTGTGTACTACCCATCATTCCCATGGCAGCTGAACGATCGCAGCGCCAGAGTCCCCTCTAGTTAATTTTAGGAAACTCTATGAGCATAGGGACAGCCATCGGTGTATCGGCGGCGTTTTCGTTAAAACTTCCCAAGCATAAAATGAAGAGATAATAGGCCCTATATATCTACTAGTATATATGTATACATTGTTATGAAGCACAAAGTTTAACCCACTAGCTGCACAATAAAGTGGCTTATTTAGTAACAAGGAACAGCACGAAATGTTCAGGCATTATTTAAAAATTGAACTAGTACGCATGAACTATAAATGCCAATAACAATTAACGCTGATAATGATAACTGCCATTATTACTTATAACCGCCCTTTGGTTGAGTGCACTTTGTAGCATTTCTTTTTGTACATACACAAATGTACTTTCTTTGTGTATCCTTACGAATTCATATTCAGCCTCATAGAATTGCACTTTATACCTTGATGTAAAACGTCCAGCTTCTTTCTAACATATATTACCTGTATGAACCCCTCTCCCTCCGGACATACAACTTTGCAATGATGCCTTTACAAAGCTTCAGGGGCACTGTTTTTGTTTTCCACTGTAAAAATGTTAAGTAGCGTCATAAGTAAGAAGGAAAGTCCCACCTCTGGAATTCCAGAGCCACAGGCATAAGGCGCGAATGTCCGCACCAGCATGACAGCCAGGCCAGCAAAAAGTACACTCCATAGGACGTACAGCAGGTAAGAGAGGAGGTAAAACCCTGCTCCCTCCCTGTCAATATCACTGTCAAACATTTCTGGCCACCTGCAAGAACCAAACACGAGCATGGATGATTTAAGAGCACAAGAACGCACGAACAGGCTCTCATGTCCTGCAAGCCATGCTAAATTTGAATCGATCAACTGCCACTGTAGACCGCACTAATTTGAATTGAACTGCCACACAAATACTGGTCACTAATTGCTGGCGGGTCACAAAGGCCACTGTTGAAAGACAATGCCGAGGACTGCAAAGTTGAAACTGAGGCCGCAGAGGAAGTGTCGTTAACAAAACAAAGGCCTCCTTGCATTTCACAGGTGATGCTAAAGGTTTGCATCACTACCTTGTGTCGCTGAATCTCATAATCGTGGAGTACAAAACAAAAATGCTAACTTGATAGCCTGATGTGAGGTAGTTCAAATGCAAACACTAGTGCTTAGGAAAGTGGGGAAATGAAATTTGAAAAACGGTAGGCTGTGTTGATTTGCCATGCAATTTTGACAGATGTAGCACATAAGAGTTTAACGCCACGAAGCAATATTTAATGTAATCACTCATTTATAAAGACCTATTAACAATTAAGGCATCAGTTTATCAATCACAAGTTGAAGCAGCAGCCACTACAGAACAAACGTGTATAAAACCATTATACTCGGCAGCCATGCAAAGAAACAGCCTGCGCATGCCATTGAAGCACCGTTTGAAAACACGAGAGAGAAGGAGAGAGTAACCTCAATGGACAAGTGAATGCTGCACTAAAAGCACTAGCATATGCTGACAATTTCATAATACAAATGAAAACGCTCTTCAACACAACAGCCCAATAAACATGTTGTGAAAAGTATTCTAGCATGGGACCTACACAACTTCTATACTGGAAAAATACATTCTCTGTCACACATTCACTCACCATATTTACATTGTGCCAGAGGCAATGCAGCATTCTGCTTAACAGGGGCACTGTGTTTCCCCCACATAAGCACCATAAACAGCTGCAGTCCACCCCAACTAAACCCAACATACAAGAGGTGCTATCAAAAACATAACCCAGTATAAATTATGCACAAGCTGTAGGAGCTGTGCACATAGGATATTACAGTATGCTGCCCTCTTCATACTTCCAGTTAGAAAATTTTGTTGTTGGGTATCCAATAGGCATGCCTCAAAGTGTATCCCACTTCATAGCCCTCAATTGTGTTTCATCGTAACTGCTAAAAATGTCAGCACATAGCTTGTTCCCAGTGCAGCTGGGAAAGGACAAAAATCTGGTAACATCCACTTGCCAAGTTAAATCTTCCTTAGCAAAACACAGGTGACGACTGTTGTGGGAATCCCAGATTTGACTTTCATCATATGGTGCTCTTTACCGTGTTCTTAAACTTTAAACAAGTGTTTTCACAATCCATCATCAGATTGTGAAATGCGGTGATGGGATTGTGAGATCCGAGATTGTGACAGCCAGGGATTAAATCTGCAAATACTCGTCAGCCATGTTACTCTTAAACGGGTACTGACACGAGAATTTTCAGATGTGTTTTTATGTCAAATGAAAGGATAGCCCTCAAGGGCCAAGAAAATGCACTGCTGAGCGTGAGTGCACAATGAAAAAACATTACAGTATGTTTTTAAAATCTAGTTTCGGTGCCTACTGTACCCAGACGTCACAACACAGTATGAGCTTCTCGTCACTGTGCTCGCACAATATACAGTGACGTTTCCACGGCCGCTCCGCACCAGAGCTCCTTTGGTGACTGCAGAAGCGGTCATTTTCAATGTTTTTGGTGACTGCACAAGCGGCCATCTCGAATGTTTTGGCCCCTATTGTCATTAAAACTACCTATACTGATGCGTGAAGTGGCCAGAATTGACACTGTAGCCTGACATCATGCTAGTGTTGATGTCAGTAGGTGCGCCATGCTGAAATGAATTTTAAAGTCAAAATAAAATACCTTATCAGCATTTACTGAGCCTCACACTTGCGCAGAGCCGTCTCTGTATACAGGATATTTGTACGGCAGAGTAAACTCGTCTTCGAAAATTCACGTCAGTACCCCTTTAAAGAGGCAAATAGAAACGTACAACACCGTGTACGGAAAAGGGGGTGGGAGAATAAATAGAAGGCAAAAAATGAAGAGGACAACCTGAGGTGAAAACTGACAAGGCAACAGCCTCTAAGCCATTGCATCAGGCAAGAAAAGAACAGCCGAGATTCTTCAAAACGGTAGCCTCCAGTAAAGGGGCGCGTCACGGACACACACCTGTACCACTGCTTGCAGTCATCCCCCTTGAAGAAGGTGTCGTTGGAGGCCCAACAGCACTGCTCCTTGTTGAGCCAGAAGGCCTGTGGGCAGATGCCCTCGCGCAGGTCCTTCATCCAGAGGGCGCCAATGTCGATGACGGCCGCAATGGCACCTGCCGCCAGCCCCACCAGGAGCACACACAGCCAGCCCGACCATGCGTCGTGAAAGCCCACCAGGAGCTCCACCAGACCGCCTTGTCCGCGACGTTTGACAATAAGCCGGTGGCGCATGCGGTCCCGGGCCAGGTCCCGCTGCCAGTCAATCGTGTGGAAGTCTTCATACTGTGCCGCCGAGGGACCCAGCTGCTCTTCAAGCTCCTGCTGCTGCTGCCCAGATGAGCCTGCAGACAGACAACGGGGCAAGCAACCATGGCTCAGGGAGACAGAGTGATAGGTTCTTTAATGAAGACTGGAGAGGACTGCCTCTCGGTATGCCGAGTATGCTACTCTAGATCGAGTACGATGAAGAGTGAAGTGAAATACACAGTGCTTGAAAGGTAACAACATACACAAAACATACCACAACAATAAACAAAGTATGTCAATGAGAACCATCATCAGTGTTTCTAATGAAGTTCAAAGGTAATTTTGTTGCTAAAATGTATACAAGCACCATTTTTTTCAATGGTCCAAGAATGCCTCTCAGCTCAAAAGAAGGCTGTTTTTCATTGTTGTTAAGTTTGGTCATCAAGGCACGTCTTTATCTACTTTTATGTAATAAACATTAAATATGCACACCTATGACTTCGCAAGTTACAGTCAAGCATTGCTCGAATACGCCGACAAACCGCTATTTACGATTTGCACATCATCGCACCGTAGTGTGCACCTCATTTCGATAAAACTGATGCCCGTGCTCTAACGACAGTGCCGACATGCCACTGTAGTCGACGTGCCTGGTAAGCACGTGATATGTGCACTACTCGATTCACACAAAAATGTCGATCCGCTCGTAATGCTGGGTCAAAGCTAAAAATATGGCATAGGCTGCTACTCACTGTCTGCTTTCTTTAATATTGATTCCCACAATGTGTAGGATCTGCCGGATTTTTGTTTTGCAATGTTGCAGTGAAATTCATCAGTGTTCACTCATTTTATTTTTCAAAACAGCCCAATGATATGAAGAAAACATACATGTCTGTTTGTGAGACACATTAGCGGGCAGGGTAATAAGTAAGTGTTAATTTTTATTTGCCATAAGCAAGCAGGAAAGGAATAGAAGCAATTTCTTTACAGCAGGCTTTGAGACAATGCAGACAACCTTGTTAGGCAAAGTAATATACAATTTCAATGAGATGAAACTTGCGCTGCAGTGTACCGTGCCCCCTTAGCTAATAATTTTAAAAATACAGATTTTCTCATCACTTTAGCTAATAAGCCTCATGAAAATCATTTCCTTCAATGTTTTCGTAAGCACAACACATGAGCCTGGTGTATGCAACTGCCCAGACTGGTCAAGTTGAAATAGCGATATCATTTTGAGACAAAACATTTCGTCGCACCATCAGTACATGTGGGTATCAATGAAGCACATGTACGCGAGTTAGGCTATTTGCGCACAACTTAAAGAACGAGGACAAGAAACGAACAGACATGAGCGCAAGCTTTCATAACCTAACCATGAATCGTGACCAACTAGCCCCATCCAGTACACTCCAAACGTACGTGAGCTGATGTAGTGATACAGTTCCCAAATAAAATTACTTTGAAACGTCCACGCACAGATGTTGCCACATCAGCCGTACAGCTAAGGAACGACAGCAGTGTTAACAGCAAACAGCGCACGAGAGTGAAATATACTTTATTATTTCAACTGAGTCATCCAAGTAAGATGAAATTCTAAATCCGCACATGCTGGTGAGCAGAACACAAATACAGCTGCAGCAGGCTCTCAGGTACAGCTTGATGTCATGCGTGTCATGCATGCATGATGAATGCGTCTGCGGAGGAAAATGTTTCAGAAGCACAATGCATCCAATGGCATGCCAGCTCAACGAAAACATCATTTCAAGGTCTAATCGAGTAGGCACCATTTGTTGGCCGTTCAAAGGAACCGAACACTTGTAGGGCGATGTAAAACAACCTCCGGAAGAGGAAGCCGACGCATATCCGATCCGATAGCCGAAACGGAACGGACCGCCCGCCTCGCGATATGACGATTTCACCAAGATGACGTCACGTCGAACGACGCGCGCGCGGTGCAACCGTACGCTGCTATCGAACGAACAGCGGGTGTCACGAACAATCGGTTCCTCGCCACGCGGCCAGGAAAAAAGGAAAATATCCAGAGGTGTCAAAGCGTGGCGTAAAGCAAGGCAACATCGATCGGAACGTGAAAAGCTGCGAACAAACCAACTGACGCGAATTCCTTTGGCGTTTAATTTTTGTTGTCATGCAGTTTAACGTTAATCATTGCGATTAAGATTGGCCGCACAGAGGGAAAGAGAGAGAGCTTTCGAAAGAAGTGGTTCTCTAAGAAGGAGGTGGCGCTAAGTTTCACAGCGTCGGCGCGGCTTGTTATATAAGGCGTACAAACAGTCCTCCATTAGGATTGGGGGGGGGGGGGGGGCAATGTTGTACCGCAGCCCCCCCCCCCCCCCCCTCACACTCTTCGTGCGTACGCCTATGCTCGTTTCGCTGGCCGCGTGTTCCCCACCTTTGGCGCGTCTCCTGCGCTTTCTGGTGTACTAGCTGGCTGCCCTGTTGGCGGTCACCAGGTAGGCCGCTGCTCATGGAAGACTGACGGCGTGTAAATGAGAACCGTGGCAGCCAGTTCCGCCGCCGCAACCGCCGCCTCTGCCAATTCCGCCTTGGTTGACGGCGACAACGACTCCGATGACAGCTCGCGAGAAAGACGACGACGATGGTCGACGGGATCGGGAGCCGACACCGCGGAAGCGACGGCGACGTCCTTCGGAAATGCACTGCTTCCGTTCGCCAGTGCAGCAGTTCACCAACCAACACACACACACAGCCTTCTTCTGTTGAGCCGCGATTCGTTCGCGCGATCAACCGCGCACGCACTCACACGCACAAGCGAACAGTGCAACGCACCGTTCGAAGCGGCGACGGCGGCGGAGACTCAAAGGAAACAAGAGAAAGAACGGAAGAGAGAGAGCGAAGGAAAGAAAAAGAAAGAATAATAGAGAACAGCAGGCGCGCGAAAAGGACACCCTCCGACAATGGTTTTTCTTTCCGCGCTCTCTCTCTCTCTCTCTCTCTCCATTTCTCAAAGAACATGATGAAACGAAATAGAAGAAGGACGCTCCTTCGGGTAGGGCTCCGGTCGGTCGGACTTGTGAGGGGAGTTCGGACCCCCGTCGAAGCCAAGGCCAACGCGGGGAGACAAACGCAGCTGTGCCGCCGCGCTCCCGACTGAAGCTATCAAGAGACGAATGACGGGCTCACGCACGTAGTGCGTACGAACGACGCGGAAAAGTTCGAACGGAATAAGCAGCGCGCGCATTCTCCGTCGACTGCTGCGTTGCCGTAAAATGCAGCCAACGAAGCACTCCGACGGTTATACCCATAGGCGTGCGCAGGGTTCCCCTTCAGGGGGGGGGGGTCGTCGCAGCACCCCCCTCCCAATTATGTCAATGTATGGCGCTGACATTGCGCCCCCCCCCCCCGAGTCGCAGCGCCCCCCCTCCCTATTATGTCAATGTGTGGGGGTGGGGTTGACTGACTTTGCGCCGCCCCCCCCCCCACCTGCACCCGCCCCGTGCGCACGCCTATGGTTATATCTCGCCAGCTTACGCCAGTGCGATGAACGAGCCACGCGCGGATTCAGGTGAGACAAGATAAAACAAAAGGCAGGCATGCAGACACGGACACAAGGGACGAAATCAGAACATCTTGATGTCTTCTCTTGTGCCCGAGTCTGCACGCCTTTTTTTTTTAATCGTGAATCCGTACCGACTAGCTCAGTTTTCTGCCGTTCTAAGATTCAGGTGAGTACGGCACGCGAGAAACTCGCGAAGACCACCTTAGTGCAGCTGTTACCGTATCGTTAAAACGCTCGCTGAAACGCAAGTAAACGTATTATTACCATTCTTGAACGTAAGCAATCGCGCAATGATTGTCATCGTCAATTCTTTAAAAAAAGTTAGAAGATAAAGAAAAGCCGGATCCGCGCCTGGAGTGGGCGGCAATAGTTTAACTTATGATAAATGACATAACTTTATAACTTTACAACTTTATTTAGGCAATTTCACGCAAGCTGTTTGCCTTTTCGCCCACCGGCGAAAAGGCAAACATGTCTGACAAGCGCTTCCCTGCCGCAACGCTCAGTGCGGATAACAAAAAAGAAAAGAAGTCAAGACTGAATATATAAACACTGGGAGATTCATTGTGAGAGAAGTATAAAAGAATGAATGAATAAAACATTTACTGCAAAGAGATTATATGTTGTGCGCGATATTCATGCGAGGAATATCAACAAGAGCTGAAGCGCTTTACAAACACTCGACAATATAACGAGCCGTCAAAGATATCTCAATGAGGATCTCGTTCAGCAAGAGTAAGAAATTTGATTTGATTTGATCCTGTTGTTTATTGTTGTATATTATTATTATTATTATTATTATTATTATTATTATTATTATTATTATTATTATTATTATTATTATTATATAGGCGGGAACGGATATGCGATTAACTGTCGCTTCAACAGGCGTGTTTTGGTATCAAGTAATCAACAGGGTTCCGGGTTCAATCCGCAGCTGATGCGATCGTAATCACGCCATAGCCGCCACGGGTATAATTCTTGACAGCACGGATTCGAAAGCTACAATGATTCGAGTGAAATGAATACAACGACAGAAACGAGAGGTGCACGCGGCGGAATACGAAAAGTCAGCCCGACGCGCGGAGCAATCGGACCTGCCGCCGACACTGACGACGCGTCGCGATATACGACACGCCGACGACGCGATCGCACACGCAGCTGCGCACGTTTCCAGTGTCGCACATCATTAATCGTATATATGCATATAGGCGATCGAATTGGCCGATGTGCGTCACAAGTCGTGCGCGACACCACTATATCATCACCTGTCATCGCGCACATATATACACGTACACATAGGCGATCGATGTATTTGCACACGAAGAAAACACCACTTCACTGAATTCGCTTTACCGTTAACGACTTCGCGCGTCATTAAAAGCAAAGGGGAAAAAAAAATCATATCACGCGCGAAAACGTAACACCCGAGGTTTTACGTCCCAAAACCACAGTATCATTATGAGGGACGCCGTAAAATTTCGACCACCTGGGGTTCTTTAACGTGCACCTGAATCTAAGTACACGGGCCTATAGCATTTCGCGCACATCGAAATGCGGCCGCCGTGGCCGGGATTCGATCCCGCAACCTTACGTGCGAAAACAACGGGGCACGGTTGGTGGACACGGGTTCAATTTCGACCACCTGAAGTTCTTTAACGCGCACCTAAATTTAAGCGCGACCGGGAACCGAACCCGCGCCTTCACGCTTAACAGCGCAACGCCACAGTCGGCAGAGGATGATCCACGCACACCGCATAGATCCGTCATTCCGAGAAAACTCTCAAATCCAGCTGCTGTCACAGTGTATTTCACGGAAAGCGCAAAGCGTGTATACAAACGCAGCGGCAATGGGAGCACCGGTAGGCGCTTGCAACCGCAGCTCGAGGAGCCCTCATTTTACCTTCGGTGCAGTCTTCGTCGTCGGCGAGCGGTCGGAGCGCGAAGGGGCGTAGAATCTTCCAGCGATCGCCGACGAGCAGTTCGCTGCCGTTGCGGTGGAGCGCAGCCAGCGACGGCTCGACGTAGCTCTCCTTGCGTTCGACGGTGCAAGCCATGGCGGATACACCCCCACATCCGCACGCCCGAGGCGCGAGCACGAGTACGGCTCGCCGAGACGCTCGCACGCACGCACTGAATCACTCAACGCGCGTGACGCCGCGACGTATGGTGGGATGTGGCAGCGCCAACAGCTGACCCCCCGACACACACACACGACGACGCCGCAGAGGCCGGCGGCCGTCCTCCCCTATCGGCGGCGCTATACACCGCTTATCGAGAACGCCCCGACGCGCGAACGATCAGGCATGTAAGGCTGGCCGAGCTCAATAAAATATACGACATCGCAGACCACCGCGAGAATGCAAATTGCCCGCTTTTTCCTCTCTTTCCCGCGGCAGCAACCGTAGAGCACGTTGCCAAGTTGTGTACAGCGGCGAGCCGTTAACGCCGTCCTCTGGGATTGAAATCGAATTCCGCGTCTCTCGAGAAGGAAGAGGAGTCGGCCTGCGAACGAAGCAGCCACGCGGCCAATTTCCCCCGCCAGAAGAGCTGTCAAGAAAAGAGTGAATCACCAGCACTTCCCACAGGGCTTCAAGAAGCAACACCTGCCGCCGCCGTCAGCAGGGAAAGCGTGAGCGGCTGGATGTCTTAGCCCCCTTCGTGGCAACGACTAGCATTACTACATTTATAGCTCCAGAAGAACACCGCGCGCGCTGTTACCGCAAGCGTTGTATAAATGCCTAAAAAGACTGAGAGTTGTACGAATGACGCGTCTGCAGCGCGAAATGCATACAGCAGACTGACGCGCACGCTGTCTCCAACTGCGGCATTCGACATTCGAAAAGCGCAGCTGACGGTCGGCCCTAAAGAATTATCTGAGCAAAACGTCCGTATTCTCGGACCACTCGATATGACATTATTATTATCTTTATTTTTGTGAGAACAGTACGTCACGTTGGGTACCTTCGACCTTTTCGCTTGTGGCCCTGTCGTAAAGAGAACTCACTGTTCGCTGAAGGAACGCCAGACTGTTAGCGAGACGTGCGTTCGGAATAAATGACGGAGCACGATCAAACATCACGAAGCGCCAGCTGCGCGAACATTGCTACGCTCACATACTACACCTGTTAATCTCATACAATCGCAGCCTGCAAATGTAAATTAGGGCTATCAATTAGTTCACTATGGACTGCAGTCCGATAAGCATTAAAACAATTCAAACAAGCGCTCAACAATCTCGCCCTAATTATAGAGTACGAAATGTTGACCAATTCCCTGTGTGATTACAATCTACAATGTTTACCTTTAGTTGATGTAAATGACTTTCTCCTCGCTATTAGCCAGGAGAGAGTCATTTACAACAACCAAAGGTAGGCACTGTATATTGCAATTACGTTACAGACATTGTATATATGAACTGAACAGTGCAACGATTCGTATAAACTGTTCAGTTGACCGTCATAATGAGAATTATTAAAAGAAAAAGCGAACGTGTTGATCTCCTTGCGTACGCGGCAACACAGAAAGAGGCGTGCTTTGTGCAAACCCCTGATTAGATTCTTTTCCCTTCGTTGTTTTCATCGACAACGCTTATGTGCCTCACCAGCGAATAGAAAAAAATTGGGCAGCTACGCATCAGTGGTGCGAAGACCGAGGAGACAGCGAAGTCGGTGGCCTTCCCCTCCTCCTCACCCCTTGCTATGCTATACTATAGCAAGAGTACGACATGCCTCACCCTCTACCCTCCTCCTTTCCCACATCACCCTCACTATACCACACTACACATGGCTGTGCCATGCTATACTATATATACCATACAAGGCTTTGCCATGCTTTCTCTCTCGGTTTCTATCTCTTTCTTTGTCTCACTCCATTTCTTCGTCTTTTTGTCTTTCTTTCTCTATCTTTTTCTCGTTCTCGCGCCCATAGCAACGCAATCATGTGGTTCCCATAAATGCCCGTTCTGCTAGCGTGCCTGGATAGCCGAGAGGTTACGATGCTAGACCATGGGTACGCGGGTTCGAATCCCGCCTCGCCGAGAAAGCTTTATCTTGTTTTATTTATTTCGTCTCCTCCTCCTCTTCTCCTACTTTCCTTCCACAACGCGTTGCTAGGCGACGTGAGATGCCATATAAGGTAGAGGCCATTCGTGATGACGATAGCTTTCTGTTAACGCTACACGGGGCTTAGACCAGCTCAAACAGTTCCGCAGTTAAGAAACGTCCAGCCATGCCGCAGAGAACTATATTGCACAGAGAACTATATTGCAGAGACGTATATTGCCCACACAATGCTCCTAGCCTTGCATTTTTTGGTAAGCGACAGACGCGACGGAATGTATTATCATCATCATCATCGTCCAGCCTTGCCTTATTGCAATTCTTCGACCTGTGCTGACGAGTTAATTCCAAGAGCGTAGCGAACTCCCACAACCGTTGACAAAAGGCGAATAAGAAGCGACAAACGGAAACAACACACCGGGAGTACAATTGCCCTTAACAACCTGCCGAATAGCTCGGGCAACTTGAGCTGCATGTTTAAGTCGCTGTTAACATACAGCTCTGCCATTAGCTTAAGCATTCACTTTCCTCAGGAATGTTGCCTTGATGTTACCCTCTTCCCGCAAATCGTGCATTCACAACGCTCTCCCGCTCTCCCTCTGCGTGTGTGTGTGTGTGCGTGTCTAAGTTGTACGTGCATCGCTTTCAATTGCTTTCTCTCTTTATTTCTTCCTTTCTTTATTTTTCTTTCTTTCTTTCTTTCTTTCTTTCTTTCTTTCTTTCTTTCTTTCTTTCTTTCTGTCTTTCTTTCTTTCTTTCTTTCTTTCTTTCTTTCCATGCCGACGTCAGCGTAGATTCCCGACAAAGCCGTTTATCAGGCGCCGATCACCGTGCACCTTCACTCGCTGATTGGAGACCCACACAGCTCGCGCGTTCCTTTCGCAGATACGCATACATTGTTCTACAGCTAACGCCAGGCTGACGAAAGGGTCGGGAAAATTACCGCAATCTCAAGGTCACGCTGGAGACAGCGAACGTGTATACGCAAACACTGGTCGAACGGTAACCCATTGTCTCCAGCTACACACACGAAGCCTCCTTTCTGCCCTATAAAATCACTACTAATCAACGCTGCGGATAGGACTTCTTTTTGAAGTGACTATTTGGTCGATTCTATCTCGTCATCCACCAATGACGATCAGTAGGTCCTGGTGATTACGCGGACGGTGCTCTGTTCGGACCATTCAAGCAACGTTGAAAAGTAATAGGATTACGGAACAGAATTGCGACATAATTCTCGTCCAGTGATATTAGTATTTTCTGTGTTCTGTAACAAAACAAAAAAAAAGCTCCGATCGTAATATGTATATTTACCTCTGTGTGTGTTTTGTGAACTTATCACCATATTACCACTGTCACTTAATGTGGCCTACTAGGCTGAATATATATATATATATATATACACACAGTGACTGTTTTTGCGACATTAATACACAACCTAATCAATTTACAGCAACGCAATCTTCCCCGTACAATTATTACCGCGAAGAAAACGCATATGCTTTAAACCACTAATTATAATAATCACTGTTGTGGTTTTGCGTCCCAAAAACCACGATATGATTATGAGGGACGCCGAAGTCTCCGAAAATTTCGACCACCTGGGTTTCTTTAACCTATATCTAAGTACACGGGCCCTTAGCATTTCGCCTCCATCGAAATACGGCCGCCGCGACCGGGATTCGATCCTGCCAACTTCGTATCAGCAGTCGAGCACCATAACCACTACACCACCGTGGCGGTGCTTTAAACCACTTTAGTGAAATATTAAACGACACACACGTAATTTATCGAGACAAGAACGTATACCGGCTTTCACTCCGAAACTGTGCGTGTTATTTCAAGGTCGGTGGCATGCAGGGCCGTAATCAGTTAAGTGCCCGAGTCCAATCTACGCTTCGCTACTGAAACAACGACCGATAAAATTCAACGACACCGCACGCAACTCCTGTGCACGTATACGAATATGTCGCGAGATAAAGCGCTTCATCAGATAACGGACACAAAAGGTGAAGCTGATAAATAGATTAAAGACACACACGTCAGCGATGATACCGACTGGTGCATATATAGCAGGTCGTTGAGCTATGGAGCTATAGTTTAATTGCGCGACATTAGGCTCATTGGCTCACGCTATGAAACGACAGATGCGAAGGCATCTAAAAGCGATAACAGGAATGTGGAACGCCATTTTTTGGTCGTAAGAATTAACTGCACGGACCAGAATCGGTTCCTATACGGGGTGCAGCCGGAGATCACGCATATGCTTGCTCTAAACGGTGTGAGATACAAAAGAATCTGGCTAACATATGCGTACAACAGCCGTTTATCATTCCGAGATACCGGTCGAATAACCTATCGGGAGACGGCACAGAACTCTGACGACATCGTGATTTGAAATCGTATGAATGGATGACCGCATGCATGGTGCGATATCTTGACGAAATTCTAACGGAGATCAATTGCTTCTACAGAAGACGACGATGACTTGAATAGCTATGTCGAAATTTGCGTTAGACAAATCAAACAAGCCGAAGGAAACTTCCGACAAGCGAAACTCCAAAGATTAGGCTACCTATATAGCATCTGGAAGCGTGCAACTCCGTGTACGGCTTACGTGGCGGTTGACGACGGATGACATACGAATAGCAAACGAATGTATGTAGCGCGTAACCTCACAAACCGACCTTTCAGAGCAGGTGTGTTGCGATCAGTTCGGTTCACCACGCGTATAAGCTTGGTGCATTGCTTATGCAGTTGAAATTTCCGAGCGTAACCGCCTCCTTTTGCCCGCGCTTACCTCCTTGGCGCCACCCAACGTTGAATGTATACAGAACATACGTAGGTTATTAAGCATGCATGGCTGCTACAAGTGGAGTCGATTTCAGCCTTCGCGACACCGCCTCAAGCAAACAAGGACAGAAAGAGAAATTGGTTCTTGCACGTGGCGTGACCATGTGCAAATCGGTCGATACGTGTTGTGCCTAAGTAGAGACAGAATAAGGCGTATATGGACTAAATTCAAATCATATTTCGTGGTCTAACGTCCCAGAGAAATGCACAGTGCGTTCTGGGGAACGCCACGGTGGAGGGCTACACGGATTAATTCTGACCATCTAGGAATTGTTAGTGCGCATACAGTGCATGTAAAAGGGTCGTTTTTCATTACGTTCCCATCGGAAAGCAACCACACGCCGCCGCTGGGTTCGAACCTGCGATCTCGTGCTCCACAGTGCAACGTCGTTTCACTGAGCTTTAAGACTGAAAAGGACGCGCAAAAGCTTTAAGATAGAAGGGGAAATGCAGATTCGCCACCGCCATCTCTGTATAGTATATCAAAGCAGCAGGGTGCATGCCTCTTTATACGCGAAGTGGCAGCATTGTCCTCATGACCCCTGCAGAAAACTTCCGGCGATGTCATTTTTACAACCAAGTTAGCAACGAAAAAAATCACTATTATTTTGCCGTGGTCTACTGCAAATATACGTGTTCTTCACGCGTTCTCATGTAAGGAAAGTTCCCCGTGCGCCGAGCTAATGTATGATAGCGGTCTTACCGTATCTTAGCAGTGTAACATATGTCAAACATTGCAAGTGCAGCAAGTTGCCGCAGTTACAATGTAGTTCCGGCTGAAGCTTATGGAACAGCCCACCTAAGTTGCTGGCGGCAACATTGGTCTTTCTGGTTTTCTTGTGTGAATACACAGAATGGATATATATACGCTAGAGTATGCATGCGATCCTGCAAAGCTGCATCTATAGCTCACAGCGGCCTCGACAAAGCATTCCAGTTAGCGCGCCCGTTAAATTCTTTCGCGCTTGTTCAAATCGACAATGGGTAAATGAATTAACGACGGCGTGAAGTGCGCACCGCTGCAGCTGGTGTCGGCGCCATTCCGTTGGTGCCTCACTGCGCGCCGTCGGTGGCGGTGGCCTTCCGTCAACGGCGGCGCCGGCAGCCGCAGCACCACGTTGCCGGCGGCACCCGCGGGTCCCGCGCCGGGCCCAACGACGGCGACGGATGAAGAGCATGCCGACGAGCAACGCTCCTGGTCGCCGGCGAGGGACGTGCAGCTTGCGCTGTCGTGGTGCAGCGGGCTCGGGCAGGAGTAGCCCCGCGACGACCCGTCGCCGCTGCGCTGTCCTGCCTCGTGGTGCATCAGTGACGACGTCGACGACGACGCGAGGCGTCCAGCGGGGCGCCCCGGCGCAGGGCCGGCCCCGCTGCGTGGTGTTGGGCTGCCTCCGCCAGACTCCTCTCTACGCAGCGCTTCCTCCTCCTCCTCTTCCTCATACCGCACAACGGCCGACAACGATGCCAGCTTGATGATGAGTCACTTGTCGATGGCACAAACCCACTGCGGGCGAATGTGCTGCCGCCGCACTGCCTCTTTTCATTTGGTACCGTTTTGCGCTGTCCGTCGGCGTCAACACGAGTGATGCAAAATATCACCGTCACGATGACGTCACAGATGCCAAACTTTGTGACGTCATCATGACATCATCGCTTGGCCAAGGTGGGCCGTTCACGGGGGCAGTGAAAAATGCCTCCGATCCTGAAGGCAGTGCAAAACCACGTTAGGTGCAGAGAAAGCTTTCGGTGAGGGTGCAGGAACGTACCAACACATCGACTGAGAAGAAGAAGAAGACTGCTTTCGCCTTCGAGTCGTCTTAGGTGAATGCATGAGGGACCCTGCGAGCTTTTTTTTTTTTTTTTTTTTGCGATTACGACTTGCCGTAAGGCACGATCGAGTTTGTGGATTATGTGTTTGCAGCGAGGCGTCCGATGCGCATGAATTAAAGCAATGTTTTGTGGTATCTGTTATGTACCCAATGATCACAGCATGTCGTGGCACAGTGTAAGGCTTCCAGTAGGAGACGGAAAGGTTCCGACTGCAATCTGTGCATGTATACAGTATGTGGTACGCATCTGCCTCCCCATCAATGGATACGGAGAACGTAACAACCAGCGATAAGCGTGAGTACAGTTCCACGTAGAGGCGACAGCCGGTGCAAAAGACAACCCGGCCAGGGGGAGGGAGCGAGCAAACAGCATAAGGGTCCTCCTTGGCTGTGCCCTACCGGACAGAACATATAAATAACAACGCGGGGTGAGGCGAACTAACTGTGCAGTGATAGTGGGGTACACAAAATAAACTCGACATTGTTGAGACCAAATTTTGTAAGTTTGCTTAAAGGGACCGACAACTGGCCGGAACGTGTGATTAGATCCTGGTAGAAAGGAAAAGACCGTGAAATACAGTGACATGTTCCAGCATCCTTTTCGCGTTGAGAGTAGGACTGACATTTTTAAATCGTCTTTAAAAGTATACAAAAAAAAAAACCGGTATGCCTAGCGGAAGAGCCTTGAAGCTGCATTATGGAGTCGGATCACTTTGCTGTACGTAGTCTGAGGCTGCATTGCGCGTCATAATTAGTGCTCAAAATTAGAGTATGTATATTATTATCTATCCCCGCTCTATTCTTTGCTGCTTACGAGGTAAAAAGAGTTGCACGGTGAGAAGCGGCGCCGCCTTCGCGGCAGCCAGAAGACCGTGTCGATTCGCGGCGCATGCGCGCGGAGTGCGCGCATGCGTATAGTAAACTGCCGCGCTCGAACACGAACCGCGATGCTATTCTGGACATTGTCAAATTCCGCCATATTGTCAAATTTCGTAATGGCGCCATTTTAAGCCAATCAGAGAGGCCGCAGCAGCCCTCTGGGCTAATCAGAATTGACTATAATGGCGGAATTTAACAACATGGCGGAATTTGGCAATGTTCAGAATAGCCCTCCCGCTCTCGCGCTCACTTTTGCAGCATGTGTTGTCACGTGTGTATACGACTTCATATACGCCGCAGACAAAAATTCCGATTACAAATGTTTCACGGCGTTTTCCACGTTACCATTCCGTGATTAAAAGAAAGTAGGTGACTTTTAAGGGCTCGTTTTTCTTTGTTAGACACAATATTAATGAAAACTAACAGTCGGCGCTGACTAATACCCCTGAAACACGGGGCAACTTATGTGCACTTTGAGGGAGTGCACTTCGCCGCTAGTGCCATTCGCACGCTGTCACACGGGAACGTTTAGTGGCACTCGCTGCAAAGTGCACTTGCCGGCGAGTGCGTTCGAAAACTCACTTCGCCGAGACGGAGTGTCTAGCCTCGATAGCAGTGGCTTGAAAATAAATAAGTTATTATCCGAAGCCGAGTTCATAGCATTTTTGAACTATCGTTTTCTTTATTAGGAATATTCTTATGCATTAAAACATACTATAATACAAAAAACTGCTATTCTCGTTCTCGGGCAGTTTACAGCCCCGACCGCCAGGGGCATGCCCGGCGCACGTCGTGCAATGGCTGCAGCCGCCGCGTTTGTACGTAAATTTTATTTTAAGGGCTGGTTATAGCTGTAACACAGTATTACTTAAGAAACATTGCCTGAAATAACAAATACCTGTTGTGCTACTTAAGTACCCATCACCATTACAATCATTTCCAAAGTGCACTTCCCTTTCTCGTGTAGCAGCGCGCTGCCTAAGTGCCATTCTGGGGGCGTAAGTGCACTCGCTCAAAATGACACTAAACTTGCCAGTGTGACCGGGGTATAGCACTCCTAGGTTTAAAGTGGACGGGAGCATGATCGCCGCCGTAGCTCAGAGGTAGAGCATCGGACGCGTTATTCGAAGGCCGCAGGTTCGGTCCCTGCCGGCGGCAAGTTATCTTTTCGTCCACTTTACTTCACATTTATATCCTAATTACTACAAATAACGTCCCCTATACTTTCCTTCGCATTATTGTCTGTTAGTTCTCATTAACCATTCCGTGATTAGACACTCTCACCGGCAAGCTTTCCGTTGCGTTAAAGAAAATAGGTACCTTCAAAGTTGGTTGTCGGTCCCTTTAAGGTTAATCTCAGTATACACTACATGTCTGGAACAAAATGTAGCCGCTAAAACAGAGCTGCTAAGGTGTGCAGCCGAAGGGAGCTAACTATAGTTCGCGAAGAAGGGGTGATGGGGAAATGGCTTCCTCACCCCTGGCAGCAAATGTATATAAAGCACGGCTGCGGGAGGTCCACCACTGACACGTTAGGGAGGGGTGCGATATCTGTTGAATTGAGAACGGATAGCCGCGATTGATTGAATCCGCTGCCGTTTTCGCTTTCGCACTCATTTCCATGGTCTCTCATCGACAACATCGTCATCATCTTGCAGCAGCCATTCGTGCGTCGATGGTGGGATTACAGCGCATAGACTCGGGGACAGTCGTACCGTTCTCTGCCTTTTACCCCCTTTTGTAGCTAGGCGGGGTATCTTGCATCGCCATTCTCACTGCTCGTGTCGTTTTGGCTATGATTGCATTTTACGACCACCACGACCCCCGCCACCACATGATGGCAATGAGCGCAGTGACGAAGACACACGTGTCTTCAGGGGAGTCTGCTTGCATATCTAGCATCACGACCGAAGAGAATCTGAGACGAGCCGCGAACCGCCTCTCTCCCATCGGCCCCTTCCACACAATCCCGCTACGTATACCGAATAGGTCATACGCCGGTCACATTTTTTTTTTCATAAAAATTTTTGCTACCAGTACTAATTGTTATTACATCCGCTGCACGTGTGGACCATGTTAGAACAACAGACGCAGCGTGGTCATGTTAGAACTTAGACGCCACCGGAATGCTCGGCTGCACACGGAAGCGTTGCTTCCTGGCTGTGTTCGCATATACTCTTTCGGCAAAACGGGAAGCGGAACTTCAGTGCCATCGATACCGTCAAATCGGAGAGAACACGTGCGCAGCACTGACGGTGTGACGAACGACAGTTATACATCAGAACGCATTAGGTATAGGGGCGCTTTCGTGCCTCACTCGTAACTGTAGACTTGTTTTTTCTAGCGACTGTATTCGTAACGGTACTTACAGTTACTATGGCACTTATATAAATTGTATGCGGTCATATATGAGTATATATGTAGACAATTGGCTTTGATGAGGTAATGCAAGAAAACAAATAATAAATTAAAGCCATCTAATAATAATAATAATAATAATAATAATAATAATAATAATAATAATAATAATAATAATAATGATAATAATAATAATAATAATAATAATAATAATAATAATAATAATAATAATAATAATAATAATAATAATAATAATGAAAGGAAACATCGCAAACGGCTCGCGTTCCTCCGGCCACAAAAATTACCGAGACCACAAGCGGCGTGGATTGAGGTAACGCGCGAAAAAGAGTTAATTAAGCTAGAAGGAGCGCCAGCGTTCATTAATTGCGCGAAGGCTGCGGAAAGAATTAAAGCCAGAGTTGAATGAGGAGAAGCGCATGTGCTGTGAAGGGCGTTACGGAGAAATCAACGGCCCGTAACTCAGCCGCGCTGTAACTAACCCGCGCTTGCAACACTCGGCCGCAACCTCCCTGCAGCACGCAATGTCGCGACGTACGGCGGCAAACGGACACATGCTGCTGTATACAAGCACTCCGCACACGACGCGGTGAAGTATGGCTATCGCCATAAAGCACGCGTACAGCAACGGGTTCGAGCCGCGCCGCTTGCTAGCCCGCATGCGACGATTGGGCGCCCACGCATGCTGCCTCGCGTCGCGTTCACAAGTGGGCCTACATATGTACTTAAGCTGTGCACAGCTGCAACTTGAGCGTCACAGTGAGGCGTTCTGTGCACAAACGAGGGGACAGAGGAAGTGTTGTGTGTACGCCA
Source organism: Rhipicephalus sanguineus (assembly GCF_013339695.2). Classification (NCBI taxonomy): domain Eukaryota; kingdom Metazoa; phylum Arthropoda; class Arachnida; order Ixodida; family Ixodidae; genus Rhipicephalus; species Rhipicephalus sanguineus. The sequence continues at coordinate 102,634,612 of NC_051177.1, read as the reverse complement.
TTCACAAACATTTACAGAAATAAGCAGGCTGTATAGTATTTTCTTAATTTGTACAGGCGGGTCCACTGTTAAAGGGAACACTTGCGTGAAGGACATGTTTGGATATCGCTCTCTTGCAAAAACATAGTGGCTTAGATTTGCACGAAACTACTGGTGGTTGACAGCTCTGCCTCTTTTTCACAGACTCGTGCAGTGCATGAACAATGTTTCCCAGTCCACTCGCTGTTAGACGGCCAGCAAAATGAAAGGTGCTCACTGGAGTGTTCCCTTTAACGGTGGACCGTACTGTACATCAGCAAGTTCAAACAGGTCAATTCAGACCAACGCGACTAATAGAGAGAAAAAAAAATATATTAGGAGCCCTAGCCCTATTGGCTTGGCGTGTGCGTGGTGCCTTACCTATTTATTTATGTTCGTTTGCCTTTCTTTCCTTCCTTCTTTCTTTTCTTTCTTTTTTTTCTTTCGCCTTGCGCAATGCTCCCTTCTAACTTTTTCCTTGCTCCATGCCGGGAATTGGACCTTCACTCACGTGCTTAGCAGCGCAACACTTCTGTTGCTACAGGCAACAACGACGGTCATGCGTGAAACAATTAAGTTCAACAATGAAAGGCAACAATGAAATGTGTCAACGTGAAACCACAAGTGACCTCGATAAAAGATCAGACTGCCGTATCAGAAACGGTTGATGGCCGACAAGCCCACGATGGAAAAGAGCATCAATTATTGGAAAACGACGCATACAGCACACGCACGTGACCGGCGCACCTTTGAGGGATGCATTTGTGTACAACCGCATTGCTGTGTACACTCGACGGAGCCGGGTTTCTCGCGAACTATGCCGCCGCCGAAATTTGTAACTCATAAATGCTTCGCTTAAAAACTCGTATGCAAATATAGTTCAATGCAAGGCGTAATTGAGCGAATCCAAAAAGTCGCGGGAATATTTTAAGCAATGAGAGTGTTTAATAATGAGCCTCGTCCGAAAAAAACATCGAATATTAAAAGCTTTGCTGTAATATTTTCTTTATAATCTTCCGGCAACCGGCTGCCCGCGCTGTTCCCAACAATCTCTGCCGACACACTAATGATCAATATTAATGGAAAATCACAATCCATATTAACCATCAATCACCGTAGTTTCATTGTGCTATCACGGATACTTCGCAAGACCCGCGGTCTCGCGCAGCGTCATTAAATTATCCACTTTGCGAGCGCATAATGCGAGCTCCCCTATAGGACAATTAAAGACGTTCTACGTCACTGCCGGCGCTTTAGCGCGGATTAAGAAACAAGCCATTGTTAGATGCGAGACCTCCCTGCAGGCCCTTGGTCGGGACTAGTAACTTTATATACCCGAGCAACAGAGGCCCTGAACTCGTACTGATAAGCACTGGCGGATGTATACGTAAAGACGGCTCGGACTAACCAATCACAAATCGAAAGCTGCAGTAAACAATCAAACTACACTAAATGACGTCACAAGTATATGAGTGTGCGTCGGCGTTTAAAAGCAGGCGATCTCAGCTCGCGCACAGACGGCTAACGAAGCCTATACAAAACCGCATTCGGTGAATAACGAAGCCTGCATTTCTTGCCCTATATATGCTAAAGGCTCTGTCTACATTACATAAAGCACCAAAAAAAGTCAAAAGATAAAAAATACAAAAGAACGACTTGAACAAGGTGACATAAGCGTCGCCTTCTGCCACTTCTTTTTCTATCTTTTTTTTTTCTGTATGGTGTCTCGCTACTGCGCACGTCGAATTCACAAACCACGTACTCCCATGTAGCCACTGTAGCAAGCAAACGCACAAAGGAAGGGAGGCAACGAAACAACAGAATCATTAGCACAATGCCAGAACGCGCAGATAAGCGTGCTGAAAAACAAACGAAAAACAAAATAAGTTTCAAGGATTAGTACTGCATATCGATCTTCGCGCTGCCGGGTTTTCTTTCTCTCTCTCTCTCTCTTTTTCCCATAAAACTCGAACCATGTAAGATCAAGTTCAACGTTTAACTCACGCTGCTTTTCCGTGAACATCAAGAAGCACGTTATGTCACACCTCATTAAAGAACAGTCGCATGAAACAGCGCTGCAACACTTTTGCTATGTTCCGATAAAAGCGAACCACAGCAGTGGCCTTCACGTTTGCGTCACCATACGCTGTACACATAAACACCTCTGTCATAACCAGCGATATCCACGTACTTACATTGTGATGGGGTGTCTATTCGCTGACTGACAACAAAAAACCGCATTAGAACAAATATTGTAGACAACGCAATCATCAGACGAAGATTGAATGCAGACAATGTTGCATTTTTAACTGCCTCTTTGCCTCAGAAAAGTAAACAAAGGGGCTCCTACAGAATTAAAGTAAATGCACTAAGCAATCCGAATAACGTCGGGCAATACATTCATTTATACCCCACAAAGAGCACACGTTTTGCCTTGGCTATGCGATTAGGCTGATCAAAGCGCACAGCTATAAGGGAGCCCTCTGTACTACCTAGAGGCAAGTTGCATTCAGCCAGATATTATCACACCCTGGTACAAAAAGTGCGTGTCTTCAATAACTGACGTAACGCGTTATAAGTTTCATAGCGAAAGAAAAAGCCCTATGTTTTTTTTTTTTTTTTTTAGCTGAGTATACTGTCTTGGGATAGTTGCTTAATAGTTCAAAAAAATGGACAGATAGGTCTGGCGCTCGAACTGTCCTTTCGTCGTCTTTTTCTTTTTCTTCCAGCGATATAAACCACGCGTCGCATCCTTCGTAAGGCATATGTTCTAAACAGAATGCAAACAAACAAACAAACAAACAAACAAACAAACAAACAAACAAACAAAAAGCGATATGAAAAGGTCTCACCTATACGACCAAGGCTGTTAGCACGCGAACAAATTTGAGAGACGCTCAGGTATGCGATTTACTCCGTCAATAAATTTCCCTCGCTGAACAAGAGCCGACAGAGCCGGAAAAGCGCAGTCTACTACTACTATTACTTCTACTACTACTACTACTACTACTACTACTACTACTACTGCCACCGTTACTCGAGGTGACGTTTGCCGTCGCGCGTTGCTTCTATAAAACGAACACGCCTCAGCTTTTCCTTCGTTCGCAAGCCACGAACAAAAGGAAATCCCTAATTTCTTGAGCCCGAGTCGGATAGCGAGCGACGTACACAAGCTAAAGTTGCAGGACTTTCCGTGTACACATATATATCTCTCATATGGCAGAGGACAGCCCGATTATGCATGTATTCAAGCGTGCTCTTGAATTGTGTCACCCCCAGCGGCACGAACACGTAAACACATATGGGAACGCAAGCTCGCGGAGAAGGCTACACCGCACAGGTGTCGTGTTCTATAAAGGGCTTAAGCCTCGTATGCACAAGCCGCGCGCCAGGTGTTGTCCGACCTTACAGCGCACGCAGCAGCTCGGTCGGTCGGTCGAGAGTCTGGCCTTTCGCCGTCGGCTTGCCGATAAGACGCTGTTAGCGCAGCCTTTCATTATGCAAGGTCCCACGATAACACAACCTCTGATACCATCTTTATCTGGGGACCCCATTAAAGGGACACTAAAGTGAGACAACATAATAATTTGCGGGGTTTCACGTCCCAAAACTACGAACCGGAAGTTTCGACCACATGGGGTTCCTTAACGCGCACCTAAGCAAACACACGGGCCTCTAGCATTTTGCCTCCATCAAAATGCGGCAGCCGCGGCCGGGATTCTATCCCGCGACCTTCGGGTCAGCAGTCAAGAACCATAACCACTAGACCACTCCGGCAGGTTAAAGTACGACAATGAATGGGTTTAAACCGATAAATTATTCTTTGACCACTTTATTATTTATTCCGCCATTGTAGGTTCATTATTACGAGGGAAAATGGAGGTCAAGGTTTCGTATTCAACTTTCGCTCATAAATCTCCGCACCTGAATGCCAGCGTGACGTCACACATTTCAGTGTTTTTTTTTTCTTCGTATTTTAACCACAATGGCTCAGCAATATTTTCCCAGACTTATTAAGTTAGGTCTATGGCCTCCCTAAGGCGCATTCACACCTACGATTTGCCCCGGTTGCGCAGCCATTTGCGACAAAAACTTAAGCGACTCAACGCGAGCGATGTTCATAGCTGCGTGCGTCTTATACCCGCCGCCAAACAGAATTCACGGCTTATCGCATATGGCTCGCACTGCCACTGCCCCGTAAAATAAGCTGACGCCCTGTTTCCGCGCATCTGATTGGTTCAAACGTTTGCGACTGCAGCCGCGCGACCGAAAAATCCAGTAGCGAGCTAATGAGCCACGACCACGGCGGCCACTTTCGACCGTTTGCGACCACTCGCTTAGCGACTGACTTGGTCGAGCGACCAGTTCTAGTCGCAGGTGTGAACGAGCCCTTAAAGAACAATGCAGTTCATCTTTATCGATAACGAATTATCTGGGCACCAGCAGACGCCATAAAAATTGACATGACGTCACGGCGAGCTGGTGCGGTAACTTCAACGTGGCGTCGCCACAAGCATTTTCTTTTTGCGCTTTTTCTTGATAACCAAGCGTCTTCTCGCGGGAAGAAGAGTGGATGCTTTTGGTTTTGTGAACGGGTACAATTTATTAAGTGCGGTCGCGAAAATTTTTTTAAACCAAATTAACGTGACGCGTTCACCTTATTCGGCACGTCTGTAATTAAGACCCTCATGCTCCTCGTTCCAGGCCAGGAATTTTTTTTCGGGGGAGCCCACTTGTCGAAGGCCTTGACTATTCGAGAAAAACACCTACTTTTAATATTTATTTTCGGTTAAACATACCCCTCCATCAAAATTTCGGGAGGCGGGGGGTCGAGCACCTAGTCCTCCCCGGCTACGGGCCTGACTCGTTCGTTGTGAACAAGGACCCGAATGAGACGTGGAAACGTGAAAAAAATATATATATTTTTTTTTCAACGAAGCTCTGTATGCCTAGGTTCTGATGAATCGCGTCCCGCGGACAAAAGACGCGTAGAACAACAATTTTCGGCGAGCCGATTAACTCGACTAATCGCGCGTTTTCTGCGTCGAAAAAATGGACATGGCGTGAAAGTAAGCATAAAGGTGCACGATTTCAGCGACACGGCAGAATGAGGTGAACAGTTTTGCCTGAATGACAAGACCACTTACGTAAGAAACGAACGCCATGCCATTTATGTACTTTCGAAACAACGGGGTTTCTCATGTATGTAATACAGGACTTCATTTTGAGAACGCCGTTGATGTGATAATATGCGTCATGCGCAAGCGAAACAGCGGGATCTTTGAGTGCGTATCTTTTTATTCGCTCAATATAGTCAATAGTGATAATATATGAATTTACTATAGCAATATTCACTATACATAGTCACAGCTTCGCAGGTTTCCATCGTCGCAGTAGTGGAGGGGCTCTGAATTTTTTTTTTTTTTTTCGGTTGGCGACTGTGTACGTTTTCTTCGAGCAAGTTTTTTCCTCGCTAGAGGAGCTTTCGGCGAAAGCCTCGATTATTTTTTTTTAAATGTACACTTATGCAAATACACAGCTGCAACGACTCCGGCTCAAAATCAATGTGCCCCGGTTTCCTTTTTTGTTTACACCAAAACCCTAAACGCCTGTTGCAGCCCAACTGCTGTCCAATGAACACTTTCTCCCACCTGTTTTAAGGTCCCTCTTTAGAAACACTGCGCGCTCTGAAAGGTGGGCGCTTTCTCAGAGTTTTCTGCGACGCGGGCACGTGGCGCCCCCTATGTGCCGCCTACGCACTCACCGAGAGCTTTGCCTCCATGTTTATGTTTACCACCGAACGGTCGGAGGACTCGAGCGTTTCCGCAGCGGCGTGACCGATATCAGTGGTCTTGAAGTTGAGCGACAAAACAAGGACGCACAGATGGCGCGCAAATGGAAGAAGAGCGTGCTCCTCCGTACGATGGCGGTGCCGTATCCTGTTGCTCTAAAGGTGTACCGACACCAATTTTCGAAGCCGTGTTCACTTCGCCATACAAATCTCCTGCATATAGAGACGGCTCCGAGCAAGCGCGAAGCTCAAGAAATCTTCGTAAAATATTGCCACGTGCGTTTCTTTATCACTTTTGCTGCATTCGGTTTTCGGCCACAAAGACTGTCAGCAACGCTCAGCGCGAACCGCGCCTCATTGTTCGAGAAGCTTCGCGATCATTGTAGATCGTTTTGTTAAGATTGCGCGCAAGACGCGCACACTCGAGCTTATTCTAGAATTTGCACGACAGCCAGCGATAACGCTGGAATATTCGACGGCACATGTTTAAATGCCGACGCGCTTCACCGCTTGTCGCGGTTGATCGACGGTCGACGCTCTGTCCGCCGATATCAGTGCATTACTGTAGCTTGTCTTTCAGTTTCCCGGCCACAAGTTCGGCCAAATAAAGAGTTTCATCTCTGACGTGCCGACTGCTGCCTTCGACGACGTCACCACCACGTGACAATACTGATGTCAATTTTCGCACGGCGCACCCACCGACACCGACACTAGCGTGAAGTCACGCTGCAGAGTCAATTCTGGTGACTTCGCGCACCTGCAGCATGTCTATTTGTGACGATGTCTGGTACCAAGACATAAACAATGACCACGAACGGAGCCATGGAGCGTAGGGACCGTGGAAACGTCAAGATATCCTGCGCGAGCGTGGGACGAGAAGCTCGCACAGTGTCATGACGTCAGGGTACAGTAGAAACCGAAAATAGCTTTTAAGAGCGTCTTGCAATTAATTTTTTCGGGGCGCACTCACGCTCACCAGTACATTTCCTAGGCTCTTCCTTGATCATTCATTTGACACACAAAAAAAGACTAGTCGCACACAACTTTAGAAGTCGGCGGGATTTCCTCCGCAAAGGCGGATGCACACAAGCCTGCCCCAATGGGCGTGCACTCCACACTGACGTCGTGAGCCGGACGGCCGGTGGCTCCGCCTTCGGAGAACATTGCAGAGTGCATGAGCGGTACTATTTCTTTATTCGCGGAGGCGGTCGGCTGCCGCGCTACGGTCGTCTGGGCGGGGCCTCTCCGGACATCTTAAGTTGTATCCTATACTGCAGAACTGAAAATCTTCATGTTGGTACCCCTTTGAAAGGAACACTCGTGTGAAACACTGAATCAGATTATATATAAATATATATATATATAATGTGAGAACTATTTCTATAAAATATATATTACCGTATTTATTCGAATCTAAGCCGATGTTTTTTTTTTTTTTTCGAAATAACCATGTGCGAAAGTGGGGGGGGGGGGGGGCTTAGATTCGAGTACAATGATTGTTTTTTTTTTCTTTTCTGGCCTTGCGAATTTTGAGGGTCGGCTTAGAATCGGAGCCGGCCTAGATTCGAGTAAATACGGTAACAATGCTTATTTCTTTATTTTCGCACTGAAACTTCAGCACCTGAATGCCAATGCCAGTGTGTCGTCACGGATTTCGATTTTTTTTTTTTTTCGTATTTTGGCCCAAATGATCAGTGAGGTTTCCTGAAACTTGCTATGTTAAATCGCTGACTTCACTACAACACAGTTCAGTAATTTAATAGTCGTAGTGATTCCTAGTGAAGCAATTTTAGGCGTCTAACCCCACGAAGCCCACGTCACTATTATTAATAATAATAAAAAAGAACTTCCACTTCTTTATCTTTATTTCACGACATGGAGTCACCCTGAAAAAAAAAAATGAATGACACGTGACTTCAGTTACAAAGTAATTAGTATAATGGTTATTACGGACATCTAAAGCTTCGTTCCAGCGCACAAAACACGCTAATATATCAGCTGCGTTTCGAGCGCTGCGCAAGTTTCAGTGACTTTACATTATGAAATTAATTGTTTGTTTTAGCTGTGTCCTAGAGGCACTGGTCGTGATCTGCATCTTATACCTTTGTCCATATTTTTTTTTTTTTTTGTCGGCACTTGCGGTGAGTAGTCTAGACTATGTCTGCGCATGTCTTCAAAAACCTTTATATTCTGAGTACTTCCGAAAAATAAAATTAGTTGCGAGTTGCCGCTCTTTCTGTCCTTCGATTTTTTGTTTATTCTTTCTTTCAGATTGTAAACTTGCACCAGTCTTTCGAGTAGCGAATTCAGCATATAACGCCACGCACAACTTATCTCACGGCGCGCTCCTCCGAGATTGGCGACGCGCAACGCAGCATCTCGGAGACACTGCGCAACTGTCGATAGACTCGGCAGAAGCCGAGAAGCGGCGCGACCTGTCTGCAGCGATTGATAGCTACACGAGGCAATTTAAATAGAAAAAAAAAGAAGTAATGCAAGCCACCGCACATTATTTCCTGGCGAGATATATCTTAAAATGTAATGTAACTAGGTAGGTAATCCTGTGAGCACGTTTTTCAGCAAAAACTTAGTTGACAGTATGGAATAACTAACTAACTAACTAACTAACTAACTAACTAACTAACTAACTAACTAACTAACTAACTAACTAACTAACTAACTAACTAACTAACTAAGAGGTGCGTAGCCAGACATTTCTTTCGGGGGGTGTGTTTAACCACCCTTGACATATGTTCGCGCGTGTGTTTGTATGTGTGCGTGTATGAATGTACATAAAAACTGAAAGAAAATATCGGGGGGAGCGGGGGTTTGAAGCCCCAAACCCTATGACTACGTCAATACTAACTAACTAACTAACTAACTAACTAACTAACTAACTAACTAACTAACTAACTAACTAACTAACTAACTAACTAACTAACTAACTAACTAACTAACTAACTAACTAACTTAGCTAGCTAGCTAGCTAATTAAACGTCAAAACAACACACTAGCTTTGTACAACAAGCGCATTTTGTTGACAACCTGTTGCAATCAGCTGACCGGCAAACCACGCAGCGGGTTCCCGTCTCCGACAACATTACGTGGAAGGAAAAAAATAGCAAAAAAATATTAAGACAGTCACCACCCCGTGTCCAGCATACCGTTATTAACCTACAATATTGCAACGATCGCTGCCACACAGCGAACTGCGGGTAAGCAAAACCCACTCGACCGAAAGTAGTGGTGGAGGAAATGAACGCGAGTGCTCAGTCACGACGGTCACGATCGAGTGCATACAGTAAGCGTTTAGATCAAGGGATCTGCTATTTTAGTCAACTTTGGTTTAAGGCAGAATTGGAAGCGAAACTGCGGTATACGCGTCCCTGGTCGCCTGTTACGCCCTGTTACAGATCCACAACCTCGTCGGAATTTTTCGCGCTGACGGGTGAGGAGGAAAATCCATTGCGTCAGACACTTGCGGTCCCGATTCGGTATCAACGAGTCCTCCGCGGCTAATCGCTTAGTTCAGGCAATTATTTATCGAAGATTACTGTCGGACACAATGAAACGACCCCAAAGCGATCGCATACTGTGCCTGCTGATGAAGTTGAGAGCATGACAGGATTCCCGTCTGGCCGGGATGAAACATTTTAAAAGAAGGGATCCGAACAGCGACCGAAACCGACCTTTTTTTTTATTGTGAACAGGGTTCCCGTGGGGGAGCCAAAACGTTAATGCATTTGGTTTTTAAAATCATTTTGGTCGGTGTCCGTGCTTGCTGATGACAAAAACTGATTGATCGCGTCAAAGTTACAGCGCTAAGACTGCAAAGTACCTTATTTGCAAGATTCTAACACGCACCTTTTTTTTTTTCTTCGCTGAATGTAGCCCTCAAATCTGTGTGCGCGTTACCACCGGGCTCAAAAGCGAAATCGGCATCAAGTTATCCTTTTAAATTTTCCTACTGTAAAATTATCTACGCGTTACAAACGAGGGCGGGCTAGAATCGTGCAAACACGGTATGTTGCGACTCAGTGTGCGCAAAAGATATCGAACCAATATATACAGGTAAGGGTTTCGGACTGACTCTCCCAATCTAAAGTCCCTAGATTTTCCCCTAGGAACTTTTATCCCGATTCCCTAGGGAAAATCTAGGGACTTTATCCCAATCATGTGACCCAGTGTACGGTACAGATATCGAACCAATATGGGCAAGGTTTGCAATTCACGCTCCACAGCCGTATTAAAGATTCCCGGAAGGGCAAAATTCTCCGCAGACCTCCCCTGCGGGCGTTCCTGTGACGTTTTATATGTTCTGAACTCGGACGAATGTTAAAATTTCCGAGCGTCTTTTCTCCTTTCCTCCATTATTACAATTTCGCCCCGCAGTATAATACCAACAACACTAGACGTTCGAGACGTAAAGGCTGAGCATCGGCATATTCGTGTCGTTTATTAAGGCCGTATACTTTCCCGAACAACGGAATGCACTTTCCGTCTCTACTGCAGCGAGTTCCGCTAAAGTGGCACCATTAGGCTCGCAAACAACGCACAAAAACGGTTAGCTGCTGACGCGATAAGCTCCGTGACATCCGTGCGGTTCGGCCCACACCGGTATCGGTAAACAAAAGAACAGAGACAGCATTGGGCACCCGATAACTGCGAAGGACAGATAACACCCGAACCGGGGGAGTGGGTACTCGGACGACGCTTCCGTCCCGGGAGTCGGCATTGCACATCGCTGGCTTTATCCGTGGACTTCGCGTAAAACAGAGTGGCATGTGTCGCGTGCTCACCTGTCAGCTAGCCGCGTGTACATCCGTCATCTTTATGAACGAGAACACGCGAGCGCGTGGCAAATAGCCTCGTATACCTAAGGTCCCTGCTCGTACCGCACATGCGGCGCGGCGCAGTGGCGGAATGTGAAAATAAAAGAAGAGCGGTGCCATTCCTTCTCTTACCCACACCCCTTCTTGCAGTTATCCTTTTTTTATCACTTTATGTAGTTGTGGCAGACGATTGGAGAATTAAGAGCGTTTCGTTCATAACTGATAGGGTGATCATGCCACCGCAGTTCCCGAACGCTTCCGAAGCTGTGATAGCAACAATCCTTATCGAAACAATCCTCGTTCGCTGAAATGTCCCAACAAAAGACGGGTACCAAAAAGAAAGCGCGAAATAAAGACAAACGCATTCGTGACGGGATTCTATATAGGCAGTAGAAGGAACGACACCACTCCCTCCTTTTATTTCCACATTTTGCCACTGCGCCGCGCCATGTGCGCGGTACGAGGCTATCTGCCACGCGCTCGCGTGTTCCCACTCATAAAGATGACGCTGTAAATGCACGACAGCGATATAGTCACATGACCACACGATGGGATCGCCGCGCTTCGCCTGCGGGAGCGGAGGCGCGTGATGGGAATGACGGAGGACCGGGACCTATACGTTGCGACACATAAGTGTACACGCACTGCATGCGTCGATGCAACGATCCTGTCAGCACGTTTACTCAGAGCGCTTCAGTAGTGCGCTGCGACTGTAGGGGATTGCGTTGCTGCTTGGATCGTCAGGTTATGCTTGAGAAACGACAGACACGTCAAAGTTAGCTTTTAGCGCACGGTATAAACCTTTTCACAGGAGAGCAAGCAACGCCGCCATGCTGGGCTGCGCGCGGGAGTACAAAGGCTGAGTGACGTCACAGCATCGGCAGCGCATGTTTGGGGGGTCATGCCTATTCAGCGCAGCCCATAATGTACTGGAGGCATTTTCAAACTCGTTGGTGTTTGTGCCCAAACATCCTTATAGATGCTGGTCTTATGTAAGTTAATTATATTTGTACTTGCCCTGTCTTATTACGGGAAGCGAAGACACATACATACGCTGAGGGTCACGTGACCACGCTCGACGTATACTGTTGTTAACACGCTACATAATTACCCAGTCAGAGCTTCGTGGCATGACAAATGCGCACGTACAGTGACAATGCGTCATAACACACGTGTGTCTTTGCTTGTTACGAAATAATTATCTCAGGCGTTCACTTTCTATATGACGACGCCATTATTCTGTCACCGCTTGCACCGTTTCGCATGCTTTTACGCTCCCATCCGCATTTGGTCCTCGCATTCTTATGACCAACATCTTTCTCGTAAGTTTCGTTGATTCAGCAGAGCCAATATACCTCTCGCTGCCGAGGTACCAACACGAATGCAAGCAAAGAGGACTCGAGAAAATAGAGGCAATGCAACGTGAGCTGTGACGTCGCACAGGAAGGGCCGACACCTGAGACCACCGAGGGCGCAAGCGGGAACGAAATATAAGCGCGATCCATCCGTCATAAATATTGCCAATTAACTTCAGTAAAACCGAATAAAACGACAATGGATAATGCGAATTATTCTATACATCGAACACACGAAGGGGTCAATACTCATACAGAATTGCTCGCTCAAAACGAACCGGACATTGCATATATTATAGACTAAGGGGGTCTGCTGCATGTAAAATCCATAGGGCTGCTGGCGCACCATATTTGGGCGGTTACATTTATACTGCTTCTTCTTCTTTTTTTTTTTTTAAATCGTGCTTTATTTTCATTTTTAAGCACGCGCGCCAGAATGTTCGTAAGTGGGACACTTTGTCAAAGCCAATCTAAGCGAGTCCCCTACACAATCTCGCGCATTCAGAACGCAACGCGATGCATCCCTACAGGTGACACGAAATAAACAGCCGAAGGCACAAACGAAAGTTCCTGCCTATTACACATAGTTTTTTTTTTTTTTAGTAACGAATCCCCACAATTCCTTGCTCGCTCGCTTTCCCATCACGAAGGCATTACAAAATTTCGTTTAAGTTCGTTATAGGCGACTATGGGTATATGCAATTACGTTTTATTGATCTACTTTCCAGCGCATAAGTCTGTTCATTATAAGATGGAAGGACTGTCAACGAATTAAGTTTTGACACTGCAGACTCAAACGACCATGTCCTATTGTGGTTGCCATATAGGAGGCGCTATTGAAGAATATCGCGAAGTACAATGCGTGTGTGTGTGCCGAAGCCGACTGGTTTAAATGTATAGCTAATAACTTTCAAGAGGCTCAGCAGAACACACTTCGAAGCACGAAGCCACAGGCAACGCCAGCTAAGTACCGTTATGTTCAAATTCGTGAACCATATCTCTTCCAAGTGCATGTGGGGGAAGCGGACGTGGCGATTGTGTCTCGTATTTACACTTTAACATGCACCGTTAATGTACAATGTATTGATTAGGTTACGAGTGATAGAAGGTTCTAGCGTCCCATGTGACACTTCTTCTGGCGCACGCCGATAAAGTAACAAGGCGCTCATGTTCTTTTTTTCTTTTTCCACTTTCACGTTCCCATTATTCCTCCACAGTCCGCCTCCTTGGACCCATTTTCCGCAAAGTAGCATTTAGGTAATATACTTCAGCCAAAAAAGAAACGCTTTGATTTTCGATAAAGAGCTTTCTCTCTTTCTAGCAGTGAAGAAACTATCTTCAGATTAGACTCGTTGACGAATGGTGTTACGTCAGGGGAATATAAATGTACAGCTGTAAACTGATTCGTCCAATCGCGCATGTACAGACGGGTCCACTGTTAAAGGGAACACTTGCGTGCAGGGCGTATCCGGATTTCGTTCTCTCGCAAAAGCGTAGTGGCTTCGATTTGCATAACATTACTGGTGGTTGACAGTTCTGACTGCTTTTGACAGACTAGTGTCATGTGCAAATATTATTTCCACGTCAACTTACCGTTAGGGGGCCAACAATAGAGGATTTTAGTCTGTCCGGCACACCGCTATACGCAAAATGCTTTGCGTATACCGGAATACCGGGTGTGAACTGCGCATGCGCACGCCTGGTAAACATGGCCGCGCCGCCGAAAGCGATTGCCGTCCACCTCGAATCTATCAAGTGGCCGTCGCGCGCTCTCTCGCTCGTTATGTCCGAACTGATGATTTTATTTGATTTAAGTTCACGTCCTTAAGCGTCGACAGCAAGGTATTCGTGTCGATTCGGCACCGTTTTCGACAGCCATACTCAAATAATCAATTATGTAGGCTTAGCGAGTGACAATCCGGGAATCTCGGAGGTCATACATTATGTGTGTGTTAGTTGTGTTTATCCTCCATAGCTGGCGCCACTTGACGTGGCGTCAGCTACGGCACACGCTATCCGGTATTTCTCTACGCCTTCGCGTTACCGGAATACCGGACAGACTAAAATTCTCTAATATGAAAGGTGCTAATCCGAGTGTTCCCTTTAACAGTGTACCCGACTGTACGTTCCAGTAATACATTTTCCATAACGGCATCAAAAAGACATAGCAAAGCAGTGCCCGAGGAGATCACGTTCTCGTGTTCAGTTAAAGGAATGCGCAATGCGCGCCTTCTATAGAGACCGCACTAATGAACGCATGATCATATAACGTAAGGAATAAGTCAAGACAGCTGTAGATATCACAATGGCAAAAAAATTTATTAGTACAATCTTAACGCAACGAAACGATACCTACCAGGTCATATCCGCGCTGAAATTTCATACCTCGGCGACTCCAGAAAGTTCCAATCCATCTGGTGGTGTTCATTAACGTGCATTGACATCACACAGTATACGGGCCTCTAAGCATTCCGCCTCCATCGAAACGCCAGCGTCCCGGCCGGGATCGACGCCGCTACATTCGGGTCAGCAGCCGAGCATCGTAACCACTGTATTACAGCGGCGTACACGTGATTGGAAGGACCCGTTATTGACGACGTCCCAGTCACGTCCGCGAAGCAACGCTCGCGCTCCCGATCACACGCAGGCAGCGAGGTCGGCGCAACTATTTGCAGACAACGCGAATACAACGCCTAAGCATTCCCCAGCAGCAGCACACAATAACAAAGAAGCTATAGAGGCAACATTGCGATCGGTTCACCCTTGGGAGAGAGGGCACCCGTGATTGCCAAGTGCTGAAAACTATACCGCGGAACAAGCTCTCGGTCGAGTCGTTAGGCAGTTTTTGAACGGGGTACGTAAAGCTTTGCGTTAGCGTTTGTGGCCACTGCGCATGCGTCATACACTATACAATATACCCAACGAACGCTAACGCTGCGAACCCTATTTTAAAACTGTCGAATGAGCATAGCGTCCTAAAACAGCACTCGTGACTACGACAGAGCCCAGTGGAGGCGATCGTGGTGATAGCGTTATCTTCACGACCGGCAAGAAGAACCTGTATGTTTACAAAATACGACACGTCGAACATCGGCGCTCCACAGTTCGCCGAGAGCAAGAAGGCAAGCATACTTGCGAGACAAAGCAGAAAATAAAGTAAATAAAAAGCAAGAATAAAGGAGGAAAAAAAGAGAAAAGCGTCGGGTGCATGGTAGTGCGTACAGAAACGCGCATGCGGGGTGGCATCTTGCCGCTTTTACCTGTGAGCTGCGTGTTCTCGGCCTCGAGTGACTCGAAGCTGGAGTCTCCGAAGGGCTGGGCGTACAGAGGGTTAGTGTATTTGCCGGCGTCGTTCGTGCCGCCTGCAAAGGGGCCCAACAACAACCAAGAGAAAGCCATGCAGCAGCCGCACCTACACACGTGCGCATATCGATCACCATGTACCACATGCCCCCGTACCACCCCGTGCCCCGTACACACACAGCACGCTAACTAAATACGCCAACGATCCACCACGTAAAGAGCATGCGTCCTGAGCCAATCCTAAATAACACTCGGGCGGCGTCAGCTGAGGGACGGCACGTCACCTCCGACCACCACAATTCCGCCTCGCCTTTTTTTTTTTTTTCCTGAAAAAATTCGCGATTACGGGCTGCTGTTCCGAACACTGTCAGATTCCGCCATGTTAGCGTTCTAGTAAATTGGAGAGGTCATAGGCATCCTCTCGACCAACCAGAGCTACAGTCAGATTCCGCCATGTTAGCGTTCCAGTAAATTGGAGAGGTCATAGGCATCCTCTCGGCCAACCCGAGCTACAAAGACGACGAATTAGATAATAATAATATCTGGGGTTTAACGCCCCAAAACCACGACATGATTATGAGGGACGCCGTGGTGGAAAGCTCCGGAAATTTCGACCACCTGGGGTTCTTTAACGTGCAACTAAATCTAAGTACACGGGCCTCAAGCATTTTCAGCCTCCATCGAAAATGCAGCCGCCGCGGCCGGGATTCGATCCCGCGACCTTCGGGTCAGCAGTCGAGCGCCATAACCACTAGACCACCGTGGCGGGGCAGACGACGAATTAGACAACAGGCGGAATCTGAATTGAACACGGTAATATATTTTCCCAAGGAAAGGAGAAATGAAGGATTCTCTAGTAGAAGAATCATAAAAGGGCGACGAGCCAGATTATATTACTCCAAATCGATTGACTGATTGATTGATTGATTGATTGATTGATTGATTGATCGATAGATAGATAGATAGATAGATAGATAGATAGATAGATAGATAGATAGATAGATAGATAGATAGATAGATAGATAGATAGATAGATAGATAGATAGATAGATAGATAGATAGATAGATAGATAGATAGATAGATAGATAGATAGATAGATAGATAGACAGATAGACAGATAGACAGACAGACAGACAGACAGACAGACAGACAGACAGACAGACAGACAGACAGACAGACAGACAGATAGATAGATAGATAGATAGATAGATAGATAGATAGATAGATAGATAGATAGATAGATAGATAGATAGATAGATAGATAGATAGATAGATAGATAGATGGATAGATAGATAGATAGATAGATAGATAGATAGATAGATAGATAGATAGATAGATAGATAGATAGATAGATAGATAGATAGATAGATAGATAGAGAAAACGAAAGGGATGACAGAGGAGTTCGACTTCGTTGGAAAAAAAGTTAGCAGACGCCGGATTCCTATGAAGAGGGGGGTGGGAGGAAACACCTCCGACTCGGCACGCAAATGAACAGTGAAAGCAATGCGACTAGGTAAAGGCTGGAGCCTGCCATTGTCACGAACGGCCAATCGATCTAATGGCGCCCGCGCATGCCCTTCGTGACGCCGCCCGGTGATGCGCCTCCTCCGACGGACTGCCCCGGCACGAGTCCCAAACCCCAGCGGGAACGAGGTGTTCTGCACGCTCCGTATACGCCCGCTTAGCCCACAGCTCTGAAGACACGCGTGGGAAGCGCTGCAGTTAATTCCAGAGAGTGTACGCGCGGCACGCGAGCAGCCGACGCTCACGATGCGTACGGGGAAGAAACAGGCGTTCGGCCAGGTTGCAAGAGCACGACCTTCCTAAACTGACCCTGCCGAAGCGATTGCGTTGGTAAAGCTAGTGCGCAGTTACAGCGGCGAATCACAATATCCAGGCTGCTGGTTATACAGGCATTCGCAGGTTGCTCGTACATATTGCCGCTTAAAATAATAAGCAGGTTAAAAATATACGCTGTTCGGTTTTGTGACGTTACATAGACGAAAACTTCGCTCGGTGTGTTAGCTGCGTTGTACTACCAATGCGGTGCAAAGTTGCATCGCAGATTCAGTGACGAGGACAAAAAGGATGAGTGAATAACACAGGACAGGCACTGTCCTGTGTTATTCCCTCTTTCTTCTGTCCTCGTCACGAAATCTGCGATGTAACTTTTCACCCTGTATGATCACCAACTCGCTCATCTCTATATACTAATTGGATTGTCTATGCTGATTATGCTACATTATGCTGTCTTTTACTGCTATCTCGTTACACGTTTCCGTCGACTGGCGTTCAAATATGAGCTCTACGAAGTCAGGCCTTTCAGTGAAGTCGTCGGGAACTTCTTCCTTTCGCACGTCTTCCTGTTGAACATCGTTAATAAAACAACCGATCACCATTATTATGTCTTTAAAAAGCAGATGTTTCGGCAATCAGAGAAGCGACATTTTATGCTAATGTTACTCTCTATACCCCCTCGTGACCGCGCTAAAATGTATGAACCGCAGAGGGTACACAACGGGATCAATGTCCTGCTAAGCTAACATATGCAGCCTATACCTCTACACACGGATGTACTACACAGGGAGTCGGTCCCGTAACCTGGCAGTCAGTCGGAGGGGGCGCGTAGGTATGCGCAGCGCACAGAGGTTCGCGATTCGTGCCGGGTAGTTCCCAAGGAAAAAAAAAAAAAAGAACGGAAAATGACGGCGCCTTCCTATACATACAAAATAAACGTGCAAGAACACCACAGAACACAGTCACCACTGGAATAAAAAATACAAACTAAGCACGCGCACGTTTCTATTGAGTGACACTCTACAGAAAGTCTATGTGCAGACAAATCGACATATGCATACGCACTCGCGACCCCGCTGTGCGCATGAAGTGCGATATATAGGGTGCAGGACAGGCAGTGCGTCGTGACAAAGATGTATATATATGCCCCAAGTCAACATAGTCATCGAGGAAGAGCTTGTATAACAGAATGATATTCCATTATGCATCGATAACTTTCAGGGCTTCACTTTCATTCTCGCTTGATATGTGGACTTAAAAACTATACAGCATCACAGTACAGTGCAAGGAGGCCGAGTTCGCCTATTCTTCGAGGAACTGCATTACTACACTAGCGAAGCTTCGGAACGGAGTGAAATGCATTGTTCACTCCTTAAAGGGACACTAAAGGCAAATATTAAGTCGACGTTGATTGTTGAAATAGCGGTCCAGAAACCTCGTAGTGCTGCTTTTGTGCCAAGGAAGTGCTTATTTTGAAATAAAATCACGTTTTTAGTGGTCCGCATCGCGTTAGCGCGCTTCAAATCTCCCGCCTGAAAATACGACTCTCATACGTCACTGCTGCCGCGCCCAACGTTGCCCGCTTTTACTGCGCGGCCGCCGACACTAGTAGCAGCCGAGCGGAAGTAGCGGGACCCACAGTAGCAACAACGGCGCTGCGGCAAAGACTTGCTCATTCAAAGCCGTCACCAAGTTGCGGATGGTCTCGTAATCCTCAGTACGATCGAAAGTGCAGCGAGCACACACGCAGAGGTTTTGACTGTTTAGCACACTGGCGCAATGGCATGACACTAAGCCACTTCGAGCGTAAGGGCTCATTCCGCGGCACCCAGTGAAAAGACACACCGGTTTCCTTGCTGCAGCACTGGCGTTGTGCACCATTCGGGCATCCGGCAATATCACGCGCATGCGGCATTTTGTCGAACTTTCTGTCAGAGCGACTTTCACGAGCGCGCAAAACACGCACGGCAGTACGCGATCCCGAAACTACCACTGAGACGGGCGAGGCACAGTTCGGCGAAAACGGAACCTTTGAACCATGTTTGAACCACGCGCGCCGTTCCCCATGGCAACGCCACGGAGGTTTTGTTTTCCATGAATCAAGCGGAAACGAACAAACAGCATTTTATTACGTCTTTTGATGCTCGGAATGTTCTTTTTTTACTGCTGCTAGTTTGATTACTAGTGATTTATTGTAGGCCGACTTCCCTACGTCATCGGGATCACTTCGAAAATGTCCCACTCGTGGCGCTCATCATGTGATACATTTAGCTTAATTTCTCGGTAAGTAGGGCACTGCTGTTGATAATATTGCCGTTTTAGAAGTTGTCATACATTGGGCTTTCACTCTGACATAAATTGTTATTTGCCTTTAGTGTCCCTTTAAAGAAGTACCGACACAATTTTCGAAGCGGTACTCCGCCATAAAAATATCCTGTATACAGAGACGGCTCCGAGCAAGCGTGAAGCTCAAGAAATGACCATAAGATATTTTATTTTGACATTACATATAAAGTCCATTTTCGTGTGGCACACCTATTGACATCGACACTAGCGTGACAGTACCAATTCCGGTGACTTCACGCACCAGTAAGGCTAGTTATGATGACGTCAGGTACCAAAACATACAAAAATGGCCGCTTGTGCGACACCAAAGGAGTCGCGGAGCGGAGCGGCCGTGGAAACGCCACGATGTCTTCCGCGAGCCCGTGAGGAGAAGTTCATACCGAAACTAGTTTTTAAAACTGACTTTTTTTTTTTTTTTCCGAGCGCACTCACGCTTACCAATACACTTTCTAGATTCTTGAGGGCTTGGCCTTTCATTTGGCGAAAGAAAACTACAACTGAAAATCTTCGTGTCAGTGCCTGAGAGAGTTAAATGTCCTTTATGCTCCGGCCATTTGCGGCGATAAGCAGTACAGCGCGCACGTCCAGAGCGCGACGAAAAGCCTGCTGGAGGGGGTATAGGACAGCGTTCGGTCAATACATCGACAGCGGAGCGAAAATAACCCCCCTTTCGACAAATACGCTTCCGCCGTCAGAGCGGATCAATCAATGCGAACTGAAAGGCGCGAACCCGAAAGTTATCGACCGAATGGTATATAGTATACCGCGCGAAAAAAAAAAATGTTTCATGCGGTTATATCGTGCGGTGGTGCCGCACACCCTCCTGCGGCCCAAACGTAAGTGTATACAAAACAAAAATCCGCGACGCGACGCCGCACGAAACCGAGCATTGCGGATAGATTTACCCAGAGGTAAATAAAGTCGGTTATTTAAGGTTAGCTTTGAAACCGCGTTACGGTACACTCCTAGAAAAAAAGGGAAAAAAAATTCCTTTGACGCTTTTCTGTGTCGAAACGTTGTCTCCGGCGACACCTCGCGTTCAAGAATTCGTCCTCTCTTCAAGCTGTCGGCTTACCCTGAACTTCTGTCTTTAAAAGAGTTATGTATGTGGCAAGTCATGCAGGAGCCACAAAAAAAAAAAAAGGTCAAAGGACTTTTTTTTTTTCTTAGAGTGTAGCGGTTGCGCTAATTGAGGCATCGTCAACGCACGCAAAGAAAAAAAAAATGCGTTTGCAGTGCCAGCCCATCATGCACAAGCACAACCTACACCACCATGTGCCCACTATTGTCACAAAACTCATGCCGCGTATACCAGTAACGCAGTTGATGACCGCTGGATTAATTACATACAGTGTACTTACCGCTGTATCACTGCAGCTCTCCAAAAACAAGCAGATGCACTCTGCTATACGATGACACGCGGGAGCTCACGACCCCGGGTAGTTGGTTACCATTAAACGATGAGGAGGCATAACCTATTTCGATCGAGCACTTTACCGAACCGGTTCCGCTGCCATCGAGCAACATTTACAAGTGCGCGCGGCCAAGAGCTCGCAATGGGCAATACTAATAATATATATGGGGCTTTACGCGCCAAAAAACCACCAATATGATTATAAGGCACGCCACAGTGCAGGGTTCCAGGAATTCCTACCACCTGGTGCCCTTTAACGTGCACTGACGTTGCACAGTACACGGGCCTCTGGCATTTCACCGCCATCGAAATGCGACCGGCGCGGCCGGGATCGAAAGCGCGACTTTCGGCTCAGCTGCCGAGCTATACGTAGCCAATGTACCACAGGCTTGGTTATGAACAATGCTTGTCGCTTAGTCATAAAGAAATTCTGTAGAAGCGCGCTGTGCTCCGCCAGTTGGTATATGTAATTAGAACCGAATCGAACAGCGTTTAAGACAATACAAGTAGAGACCTCATAAGACGAGTTATACAATAGAGCACGCTTCTGCTGTTCAACTGCGTCGCCTTTGTCGTCTTTACTTCGTACTGCTTTAAGCGATGTTCGATCATTATTTCGCACTTAGACACTGAATTTGCAGAAAAATTAGGTAAAACTGCTCTTCCTTCCTTATCTCAGCGGAAATTTGTGGTAAATAAAGAAATCAGCATAAGGTGTGCAGAAATACAAAACTCCGGCAGAAAAACAAAACTCCTCACACAAATACGCAAACACGGAAGAGAAAATGGTACTTCGAGGCCACGGCAGAAGTTGTTTATGAAGAAGCTGCATCAATAAATTTGGACGCGCTCCAAAAGTTACGCTTATATGCCGCACGTTCTAAGAGTAAAGGCGCCGAGCGCAGCTGGCGCGGTATTGGAAAGAATTTATTTCGCCTTTAAATTTTTTTTTAAGGCGGGCTCCGAGGCGAAAGGGAGGAATCCGTGACAGCTCGCGGTATATAGCGCGACAGATTCACCGGCAAATGTGAAAAATAAATTGAATAAAACAAAATGGCGATCCTTTTGTTTTTCTTGTCACTCGGCAACGGTAAACTCCAGTCTGTATATACGACGACAGGGAGAGAGGGAGAAAGTCGAGAGCGTTTGCACTCGCAACGGCGGAGCAATTTATCACCACCCATTCTGAAAACTCAAGAGCGGCATTTGAGAGAGAGACGAATGATTGGTTCCCGCCCCCAAGTGGCGTGATTCCATTACAGACGGCGCAAAATTCGCTGAAATATGAAATACTCGCGCGCCTGCGTGCGTTTTGCGCATTCTCTGGACGTTCACACGAGCTCGTGGCGCACGCTTAGATGTATATAAGTAGGCTATATATGGACGCGAGCGGGCGCACATCGGCCGGTGAACAGAGTGTTTTAGCAGTGCCGGTTTACCGTACGATAAGTACGGAAATGGCGTACGGTTGCGGTCGGCGCGCAGCATTAACTTTGTAATCGCGCGAGTCGCTCACTGCGTGCGGTAACGTGATGAGATAAGCAAAGTGGCTAATGGATGTATTGCAGACTTAAAGAGCTATACGTGCCGACCACAACGGTACGGTATTTCCGTATTTACCGTACTGTAAGCTCCTAACGGGTCCGAACGCGTGAATCGAGTGAGTAAGCATGTGATGATTGAGCAAAAAAAAAAAAAAACGGAGAACACGTATTTAAGTCGGAAAAGGCGCGAGTACGATATAGACAGAGGCGAGGAGGTTTGATGAGAATGCGAGTGAGAACCACGGTCGCGGATCACCAAGCCCCGTCGAGCGAAACGAGCAAAACAAAGCATTACTATTCAATATACGCAAGGGCAACGACAACTGTAGTGGGTGGGAGGAGGGACGGTCGAGTGAAAAAGGCATGGCTTTCACTCGCTGCCCGAGACTGCGACACAATAGAGCCGTATATATGTGTATATAAAAAAATATAAAGAAGAGCTGCGGCGGGAACTACAAAAAAAAGGGACACTGCCATCAAGCATTCACGATCGCTGAAATGCGCGACGGCGAGCGCGCAATTTCCCGTCACAAATCTGCCACTCTTCTTCCCCCCCCCCCCCCCCCCCTCATCACCTCCCGCATATTCTCGTCTGCAGCCTCTCTTTATATTGCGACCGCCACCGGCAGCTGCTTTCCGTCTGCCGCGCCCTTTTAATGGGGTAAAGGTTTCGTTTGATGCTCCCGTCCATGCGATGATGTGTGGGCGTTTGAGAGCGCGCGGTGCAACTCCTGACGTTTTCCTAGAGTTAGTGCAACTCAGGGATGCAACTAAAGTCCCTAAGATTACATATATATATATATATATATATATATATATATATATATATATATATATATATATATATATATATATATATATATATATATATATATATATTATAGTGTGTGTGTGTGTAGTTTTCGTTAAAAGACGAGTGTTTGTATGAGCCGTTCAGTTAATAACAATGAAGTCAAATCGGCGTTAGATATGACCGGGTAAAAAGTGCAGGAGAACGTGAGCTCTTGCAAAGGATTACTCCGGCTTTTAAGTGTTCGAAGATATCTTTGACTTGGATAAGAGGCTCACGGCTCATGCCAATGCAGCCTCGGCTGCGTATACACATACCGAATGCGACTTTTTTTTTTCTTGAACGTATACCTCCTGTCATTACGCTGTCGTCTCCTGCCAAAAACTCCAGGTTGGTGCGCAATCGTGTCTCATCAGATCCGTGATTTACGTTAGAAGATTGCGCCCCTCAACAACAAGAAATGGGATGTGCTAGCTCTGTTGCTCCGCAGAATTTATAGACCCTTTTTATCCGCGCTGTGACAGTTGAAATCTTCTCTTTGCATGCAGATGACATTCAATATGGGCTATCGAATGCTAAGTAATATTTCACAAAGGCTTTCTGGCGACAAAAAAAAAAAAGAACAACAAAAAGATGTCTTCTAAATTAAACAACCAGGAGCGAGGAACGCCCATACATGTTAAGAATGATATTAAATCAACTGAGCTCCACTAATTAACGTTCTGATTAATTAATTTACGGTAGGTGCAGCGAATGGCGAGGTGTAGTCGTGCAGCTTGCAAGGCATATGAACTGGAAATAGACTCTGAGAGGGGCGCCAACTTTATGGCGCTAGCGCCTAGCGACATATATGTTTCTCAAGGAGCGCACCGGAAGTCGGCCCCAGCCAACCGGAAGTTGAGCGTTGGCTCGAATGTAATGACCCTCCCCCCCCCCCCCCCCCCAAAAAAAAAAAGAAAATCGTACAAACAGGCGCTATTGGATAAAGTCAAGAGTTGTAGAGGACACGTATCATGTCGGAGCATAAGTTTAGTAAAGATAAGGGCCAACTAACTGTCAGGATATTTAGGATAACGAATGAAAATTGAATGAGATCACTGAAAGTGCAGACAGCTTAAAAGTGGATATGGGCCATCTCGATCGCATACCCATTTACCGAGCGCTCTCTTTCCACTCATAAGATGACTCATCGCTAAACACTAGTGCACCATCTCAGTAGAATGTGAGGGAAGGGTTGACGTCACTCAGTAGTGCTCTATGCTCAGCGTGCTTTCTCCAGAGCGCTCCCATGCGGAAATCTTCCACACGCGGGTTATGTAAAAAATTTTGTGCCTGCATGGCGCGAGGAATGCTCGATCAGTCGAGAAACGACGGCACGGACTAGATCACCAATTCTCAAGAGACAATTGAAAGACACGGTGAGGAAGCCGCGCATCTCGAAGCTGACGTGTCGGTCGACGGGGGGTACGACGGGCGACGACGGGCCCGTGCTTCGGTGTACCAAGCTTTGCAGAACTTAGTGCAAAACTGCCCGCAATTTCTTCTTCCCTTTCTTAAAAATTATCTTTCAAGCGCCACCTGGTGCTCTTTGAATAAAAGTACCGCTTATACCCGCCTCATCCGTGCGTGTCTCGCGCAGCCCACAGAACACGAACCAGTGTCGAAGATCGCCCGACATTAAGCTTGAACCGTGTGCGGACATTAAACGGGTCGATACGAAGACGCTGGATAGGGCCCCGGATTACGAAAGCCCCACCGAAATAACACGCACGAAGGACGCGCCTTTCAACTGATTTTTTTTTTTTTTTTGAAAAGTTCAAATCTGACTTTGAAATGTAGGGCAAGGGTTCCGTATAACGGACAGCCCAACGGAACCTTTACAGATGCTCCACCTCCACCTGTATCATACGATGCACTGCGCAATTGCCTCAACCTTACGAGCTTAAAATTTGTACAGGAGACGAAATCAAAGACTGAACGTAAGTGACAGATGGTGAAGACAAAAAAAATGATCGAAGACAGCTGATTTTTTTTTTGTTGGTCATACATGTCTTCACCATCAGTTCGACGTTGGAAGCAGCGATTTGCGTCGGGTTTTTCCTCAATTCCTATACGACCCATGCACCACGTTAAAGGGACCGACAACCAATTTTTTATGGTACACCTGTTTTCTTTAGCGCAAGGGAAATTAGCTTACCGGTCAGAGTGTCTAATCGCGGAATGGCGACGAGGAAAACGGCGTGAAACATTCATATTCATAATTTTTAAATCTGTGGCGACTACGTGAAATCGTACACACAACACACGCTGCAAACGGTGGGAGGCGAGCGCGACAGCGGTTAGACGTGTTTGTCCTCTGCGATTTGCTGCGCATGCGTGCACTCCGCGCGCATGCGCCGCGGCTCGCCATGTTCCACTATTATAGTTGCCGCGAAGGCAGAGCCAATCCCTCTTGCCTCGTAAGCATCATATAGAATAGAGCGGTGATGGATAATAATATACATACTCTAATTTCGAGCACTAATCGTGGTGCACATAAAAAACAGATCAGGCTACGTACAGCAAAAAGAACGACTCCACAGTGCAGCATCGAAGCTCTTCCGCTAGGCTGCGCGCCCCATACCGGTTCTATACAGTGACTTCTAGACGCAATCGCGAAAAGCACGCTTGAATCTGTTACTATACGCACGGTCTTCTCATTTCCACCAGGGCCTAATCACACGTTCTGGCCTGCAGTTGTCGGACCCTTTAAGCCTTTCCCGTCACGTGCAAAAGCGGATAACCATCACCGAGAAATTCAAAAGAAGTCGAGCGAGTGCTTAAGTAAGACTCTGCAAATCTAAGGGCTTTCAAAGCAACGTTTTTAACGGCTATAGACCTCGAGTGCCTGAAGTGGAGTTTGGGTTATTTCTAAAGCTCGTCACTTCGACTAGCTAACGTGCCGCGAGAAATGGGAAAATCCTAGTGAAAGGCCAAGTGAAAAAGGCCGTCACATTTTGGAAACGATTAGGGGTTCATAGTAACTTTGAAGAAAAAAATTCAAGGATTTTTAAGGGCTTTCAAGCACCTAACAAAGAATTTTCAAGGACTTGAAGCAACACTTGTTGAGATCGTAGAAAAAGGAAACACCAGCTTTTACAGCATGAAGCACATCCTTCATTGCACACAAGCCAAAGCAGGCACTTTTTCACAATTAATAGCAAACTAAAGGAATTCTCACAGTTCCCTTTTCGCCCATATTTTGTTTACACTGTTTTCCGAAGGTTTCAGTATTCTTCTGCTAGTTTACTTAAACTGATTCACCTCACAATATGGATGTATTGCGTGAGCGCGTGCGCACGCGACACACACACAAAATGTGCATTGCCAGCCTTAGAATTTTTTAACCTCACATGAATATATAGATGACATAATCGCCGCTAATATAACACAAAAACGCAGGAAAAAAACACAAACATGACAACACGGGCAGCACTTCCAACTTACTTTTGTCATTTTAGGGGCAATTATGTCACATAGCAAGTACCAACTAGGCGATGAACACGCTCACCTGATGAGCATATACGCACACACATTTGCAAAGGGGTCGGGCACCCTTCCCTCCCCACTGCCACAGAATAAAATCCTCGTTAACCCTCTGATCAAACTTAGGCTCGTGCGAACATAACTTTCTAGGCTCAAATTAAATGGCAATTAGTGAAGAATAATTTTGAAGTGAATTCAAATAGTGGCGGGACTTGAATTGTAGTAGGATGCAAATTGTATGTGGAACATTATTTTAAGTCTTGAAATTTCTCATACTTAGGCAATATAAGACGCTAATAAAAAGAATGAGTGAGGTGCACAAGTGTGGCTTCGCGCTGGGACGGATCTCCCCTGACAAAGTCGTTTCTCGGCAAAGCAGTCCCGTGTTGCAGTGAAACCATCTTTAAGGAGGGTTACACGTGATAGAATGTCTATCCGTTCATTTTTAAAACTTTTAAATATTAAATTAATGTCACGGAGAATTGGAACCGTGTAATATGAGCTCGATTATTCGCACGGAACTATCCAAAATTGCTCAACGAAAGTGTATTGGCTCAACAAAAGTGTATCGACAAAATTCAAGGACATTTAAGGACCTACAAAAATTAAAGGGTTTTCAAGGCCTTGAAAATGCTGTTTGAAAATTCCAGAGTTTTCAAGGATTTCAAGGACCGCTGAGATTATGACAAACCTTTAAAAAAAGGAAGAAGGCCGGAGAGGGGGATGTAGGACAGCGGCAAGAACAAGATAATGTAGAGAAGTTAAAAATGGTTGTAAGATGCCCAAAGGCTGCAGACAAAAATAGCTGTGATAAGAAAGGTGGAAGTGGTGTGCTACATATCAGGCACGTAGGCAAGGGGGGGGGGGGGGCGGGGGGCCCGGCCCCCCCCCCCGAAAAAAATTTCTGGCTACGTGCCTGCTACATATATTATTATTATTATTATTATTATTATTATTATTATTATTATTATTATTATTATACAGTAGCAGGAGGTTGAGGAGTACTACTGTACTAAATGAAATATATATATATATATATATATATATATATATATATATATATATATATATATATATATATAGTGTGTGTGTGTGTGTGTGTGTGTGTGTGTGTGTGTGTGTGTGTGTGTGTGTGTGTGTGTGTGTGCGTGCGTGCGTGCGTGCGTGCGTGCGTGCGTGCGTGCGTGCGTGCGTGCGAGCGCGCGCGCGCGCGCACAGCGATGGAGCAACGAGACGAAGAAAAATAAAAGCAAAATCGCCCCATTGCAGCTCTGGAACAGGCACGAAGATGACGCGTCACAAAAGGGATACCACGAATCCGAGACGTCCAGTTAGCGGATATATCGTGCTCGATGTGGCGCAAAAATAAATAGAAAAAGAAAAATGGAAAAGAAAAAAAAAAAAACGGGTCGCCGGAGATGGTTATAAATAACCTCTGCAGCGCAAGAGTCCGTAAACGCGCTGTGACCTCGAAAAGCGCGCCGGCTCGTCGCGTATGAATATCTTGCGAAGGCAACAATAAAGAAAACACACACACACACCGACATAAAACAAAAAGATACGTCGAGGAGCGAAGTCGGCTGACGGCCGCAAACAAGGAAGAATGGCCCCGTGCACGTATCGTACGTTGAACAGCGGCCTTGCAAAAGTCACGAATAGCAGAATAGTATCAGCAACACGAGAGTAGAAAGGGTTTATTCGACGTTTCGACCGGAGTCCGGTCTTCATCAGGAATGAAGATCGGACTCCGGTCCGGTTACCGAGGGTCTTCTATTCATTTCTGTCTATTACGCCTTCGGGCCCCTTCATCACCATGTGTGTATAGATTTGAGCGCGAACAGACGGGACACACGAATCGACATATTTTCACAGCGCAAAATGAACGAGGACGGATGAGAGTACACAACACAGGTGCAACATAGACACTGTGCGATTGCGCTGATGTGTGCTGTTGTTTGATGTGTGCTGTGTTTGATTTTCGCTAATAAATTTTAGATGAAGTGAGCGCCTGTGTTGTGTCCTTTCATCTGTCCTCGTTCATTTTGCGCTGTGCAAATATGTCGACGCTTAATTCTCACGCACGCACACTTTTTGCCAGTTTTGCAACAGCCTTGCGAGACGGCTGCACACTTTAGCGCTGTAGCAGGTCGAGTATTGTCTCGCTGGTCCTCTGATTTACGACTGGAATGTTAAGTCCATCGCACCAATGTGCACTGCAAGCAGATAAGCATTCATTCCTTCATTCGTTCGTTCACTGTACGTTGCCCTACTTTCCAGGTCGCTGGACGCCACGCGACATCCGCAGACCATCCTCGATAAGCCCGGAAGTGGAACTTCCGGACATGCTGTCACCGTCTAATTGAGAAATTCGGCGGCATCCTTTAAAATTTACGCACCGAGACGAAAATAAAGACAAGCTATTGTCTTTCTTCCCTAGCTTTTGCTACTGCCCCGCAGAAAAAAAAGGGGGGGTCGAGATAAAGACGTACGTCAGCGCGATAACGTACGACCGCGCGCATGCCTCTTTAGCGGAGAAGAATCGCCACCTTGGAGAGATAATAAAAACAGGGTATGGCTGGCAATGACGCCGGACGACGTCGGCATAACATGGCACTGGGTTTCGCAGTCTTACCTTTGCCCAGCCAGTTCATGGCACACGCGTTCTTCTCTCCCGCATAAAATGTAATAATAATATCTGGGGTTTAACGTCTCAAAACCACGATATGATTATGAGGGACGCCGTAGTGGAGGGCTCCGGAAATTTCGACCACCTGGGGTTCTTTAACGTGCACCTAAATCTAGGTACACGGGCCTCAAAAAATTTTCGCCACCATCGAAAATGCAGCCGCCACGGCCGGGATTCGATCCCGCGACCTTCGGGTCAGCAGTCGAGTGCCATAACCACTAGACCACCGTGGCGGGGCCCCGCATAAAATGTCGTCCGGATTTCGATTACTATTTCCTGAAAGACGACCGAT
This sequence comes from Rhipicephalus sanguineus, assembly GCF_013339695.2. Classification (NCBI taxonomy): domain Eukaryota; kingdom Metazoa; phylum Arthropoda; class Arachnida; order Ixodida; family Ixodidae; genus Rhipicephalus; species Rhipicephalus sanguineus. The sequence goes on along the minus strand of NC_051177.1, from coordinate 102,604,916 downwards.
GCGATTCCCCGGTACTGTTTCGTTCATAGAAGTACACACCTGATTGCATTAGCTATTTGTTTAACTTTAATGCGAAGCATTCTACGGCAACCCCTGTACAAAGTCCAGCCTACTGGACTTTGTACAGGGGTTGGAAAAGTTAATTTTTTTTCGGGAAAGTTCATTTTTAAAAATTTAACTAGACCATGTAGCATATATTAAAGAATACATGCAGCAGATAATAATAATAATAAAACCCGTATCGCTTTTTATATAGAACTGTCTGAACTCCTACCACAGGTGTGTTCTCGTTGCTGACTCTGCTCTTCGCACAACTACGCTGTAAAACGACAAACGATAGCTGAATTTCGCCAGCGACAGATATGTCTGGTAAAAAGCACAATTCCTTTAATAAAGTAAGCCTCTGTACGGGTGCATGTTCCCTGGGTTTGTGGTTTGGTAAGTTTACCGCCTCAAGCAGTTTAGTTAACACAATCTTTAGGATTTCCCTGTAGTACTAAACTGCCATCTCAACAACACGTTCGCAGACCCTGTAAAGGTCCGTTCACACATGCGCACGGCCGGGTGTCTCGTGTTATCTCAATGCGCTCGACGCGCCTCCAAAAGTTTCGGCCGCATTTTCGTTCTTCACGCGTAGTTTTCATCGGCCTCCCAAGTCAACGTGACTCGCGCTCTAGTTTCACTGGTGACGTCATTCTCGTGCTTCCGGGACAAAGCTAAGCAATTTAACTTATTCCAGCCGAGAAATTAAATTGCGATATTGAGCGCAGAATGATCGTCGTCGCACATTATATTCTCGGCACGACTACGAGGCAGTGTGCGCAATGCACGCAACTACAAAGGCGCGGAGGTACGCTTTACCACACCTGGTTTTGCTGCAGCACACACGCAAACACGCGCCGGCAGCTGCTGTCACAATTTCGCTCCGGACACAGAGGGCACAACTGGGATTCCTATTCCCTCGCATGACAGAGCAATAGCCTCCCTAGCGTATCAGCTCGCTTCACAAAGCGCGCATTTAAGCGCTTGCACGTAGGCAAGTAATACAAATTTACACATCGCAGTAGGCTTCAGGGTCAGTCATACGTGACTAAGATGCGTGGAATCACCGAGTATAAAACACCTTTTCTTTTCTTCTGTCAAATAAAGGGATTACACTTTTTTTAAAGGTTAACAATGAGAATTCTTGATGCCACACATTTTTCGCAGCAAACGAGACCACTGAAATAGTGCAGTAACTTTATGTGCATATGTAAAATCAATACCAATCTTCCCTCTTACCACTGTTGTTCTAAGCTCAATGACTTCTAATTTCATATGGTTAAGCCGGTTTAAATCCACGTCAGGACTAAACAAGCTGCAACCATAATGCATACAAATCAGTGGAAGAAACGGAAAGCTTTCAGAAAACACACAACAGAAAAAGAAAGGTCATTTTGTGGTAGAAACTGTATTTTTCACAGCTTAAGAGCTTGTTCGCAGGGCGGCATGACTTTATCCCAGGTTTGATCCAATGTATCCATTCCATACAATGACTGGTGAGCCTATTGAGATTAAGGAGTCAGTGTGAGCCACAGTGTTTGTGCTTCAAAGGACCTGTAATTAGGTTGCATCACATTAACTTAAAGTGCTCAAGTTGATGAGACGTGACATTACCACGAAATGATAGGTGTTCCTGTTACCCGCTCTACATATTTAGGAGAAAATAAAAGCAACAAACTGTGAATGACTACAGTTAAACGTGATCTCGTGTTAACCAGATCTGAAATGGTCACTACAGTTGTGCAGGTGATATTGCTAGTTCAAATTTAACTACAAAAACAAGTGCCTACGAGACTTAGGCAACCACATTTAGTAAACAACAGCTAATATATGCTCTTCCTGGTAACAGAAAAACTTCCAAAAAATATTTACTACACATTGTTCGTGCCGTGTGTCTATATGTCATGTTGGTTGGTGGATATATGAACTGAATTCTGAGGTTTTACGTGCCATAAGTACAATGCGATTGTGAGGCGCACCGTAGTGGGAGACTCCAGACCAATATGGACTACCCAGCGTTCTTTAACATGCACCTAAATTTAAGAACCTTGGCACTTTTACATCTCGCCACCATCACGATGCAGCCGCAGTGGCCGGGAATCGAACCCACATCTTCGTGTGTCCTTAGGAAGTCATCGCCATGGCCGCAAAGCCACCAAGGCATAAGCGAGAAGCAGCCACCATACAATCAGCACAAACATGGCAACGTAAAAACCACAGCATATCATTATAAGAATAATCCACGGAGGCTGGAGGCACTCACCCTGAACCCTACAGGTGGCCATAGCATCTCCCGATGCCCTGGACTGTTGTTCAGACGGCTTTGCAGTGATGTCTATCATTTCTTCGTCACTGCTGCTGCTGCTGCCGGTTCGATGGCGAGTGGGGGCTCTGCGTGCGTGCGGCTTAGTCCCTAGCAGGTGAGCGTGTCCCGTGGCCAGGGCCTGGTAATTGGAGCCCGTGAGTTCCTGAGGAGGCCGGCGTCCGTAGTCATGCCCCACTTCGCCCGGTGGTCCTCCGGCGACCAGACGCTCAGTTTCCATTGTCGGAGCCCGGACCCTGAGCGCAGTGCACAAGGATCACCTGTCAGACACTCGGCGACGTCCGTGGGCACCACCACACTTTCACACACAGGCGATCGAAGCTACATCGCACCGTTGACAATCACTACCGAGAGGTGCGCGCTCACGGTCTCTGTCGTGGAACTGCAACCGGAAGTACCCCGCGCGCTTGCCGCAGGAACAACTGAGCACACGGAGTGGGAGGCAGTTGTCGAGTGCGAAAGCGTTTCGTCACCGGTCCAGCCTTCTGCGCTTGGCTGCATAGGAATCTTTCCGCAACAGAACGAAGCGCTTTCTCTCGCCTGTCGTACGTGAGAGGTCTGTAGCCCCCCAGCAGACAAGCGCGCGGCATCATGCCAGTCCGCAGCTGCGGCGTCGGGTCAACCCGCTCGGTGTATCACGCACACCGAAATTCATCGTGTCACTTCCGACGAAGCGATCCGCTTAGCCCATTAGACGGGCTCTTGATGTGCGTGCACGCGAGCAAAAAAAAAAAAAAAAAAAAAAAGACGCGTTGTGTTTACTTCACTCGTCACAGCGCACAGCGCGCGAACACGACAGACATGGGCAGGCGCTCGAGCTACCGGATACGACGCGCGCTACGGGAGCGAGGTCTTCAACGACGCATGACATCGTGTACTGTATTTTCCTTTGACGTGCGCCGCAACAATTACGGTTGACCGGCAACCGAAGCGATGGGATAAACGAGAGGAAACAAACCTAAAACGCGACTTCTTCGAACCATCTGGCAGACAAAAGGTAATTCTCAGCATCTGTCAAAAATACGGATCACACGCGGCAACGAGATCGATAAACGTGTCCCAGGGGCCACGGAGCGCTTGATCCCAAGTGGCAGTGATAACAAAGCTAGACAGGCCATTTGTGAACACAGCTCGGCTGCTAAGTTCCGACATAACCTCAACGCCGATCATGCATACCATTACCATAGGATCTACGACACTTCATTTGAATTGGTGGTGTCTTGAAGGATAGCCCAATGGTGATGCAACACGAAAAGAAGCAGTGTCTTCGTGTACGTTTAGCGGTCGACAACAGTTTTTTTCTTTGCCCATCCTCTAATCTCACGAGGCATGAACGATTCAGCGAGTACGCTAAGAGGCGTTAAGAGCCACAAACATGTTTAAAAGAGCTAATTTGGTCCAAGACGCAACCCCCAACCGGAGATCAACTTTTCGGGCATCGATACGGCATCCCTGTTAGCATCTGCCGGGTTTCAGAGAGGCCTGCGGTAGTTTCGGCGCAACTGTTCGAGGTTTACGCGTTTCATGGTTCGCTAAGGGGCCAAGATGCAACCAAACTATTCAGTTTAGGAGCTAACCGCGTTAACGCAATGAAACAAGAGAAGCACAACTGCGTTTCGACTATTGCAGCAATGGACGATGACAACTCAGGCCCATGAGTCAAACATTGCAAAAATAAAACAGTAAGCCTAAAAAAAGACCAGGGCGAAAGTCAACGCACCAAGAAGAAATATGAGAGAAATGGCCTACGCGTTATGAAATAAATTCTTACCATTATAGCAGCCCTTCTCCTGTCTTCCCCAAAATTACATCCGTGGTCGTTTCCTCTGTAAACGCAGCTGAGCGGCATTATAAAAGCTTTTAGTTGCGCCTTAGGACCTACGAAATCGATAATGACAACTGTAGAACAAGCACACCGCTAAATAAAAAAGTAGCGCTGTAATCGTTTAAGATAAGTTTGTTATTCAATTTATTATTTGATTGTCCTTACCCTAATAACTTGAGATCCCCCAGATGCTTTATAAATATTGTATTCAAAACTATGGTAATGTTTAAGATTATAACATTTGTACGGTTAAAAAGTTAATGTTTTATCGTCACCACCACGGTAGTGAGAACAGCGCCCCTTCTTGCTTAATTTAATGGTATGCGCGTGTTTGACTCGTAAAGTAAATCTCTAATTTATTTATTAATTGTTTCAATTGAAATGGGACCAAGGGTGCTATTCTGGACTTCCGCCATTTTCTGTCAAATTTGACGTAGGCGTGACGTGTACACAATGATGACGCAAACGCATGAAATGCTTGCGAAACGTGACGTGAAGGGGACCTAAGATGCAAAGAAACGTGCAATTAAATAGTATTTTTGTATCTGAAATTGTTAATGCAACAACAAAAAAATAAAAAGAAAAGTGAAGCGTTTAGTTTTAGAGTTGTGAAGCAGACAATAACGTCTGCAATTTAGCGCCATATTTGGACATGAGCGACAATGCCATAGTAACTTTTTTAGCCAATAAGCGAGCCAGCCAAGCCAGCGTCGACATTGCCGACATCGTTATTTCGCTGGTTGTTTTGTGTAGGTGTTCTGTGGTTATGTCGGCAGGTCGCGAACAGTGGGCCGCGATGTTGCATTTTTTTAGCGATCGTCCCTGTATGGGGAGGGTGGTTTGCAACTTACTACTGAGGTACGATGGGAGCCGCGACAGACGATGACAGAGCGCCTTTACCGCCTGGGCCCCAGCAGCAGGCCGCCGCCGGAGTGGCGGCAGCTCGAGCTCGAGGCGCGGAATGACGGTGCAGTCAGGTAAGCTTGCGTTTCACTCGGGTGGTGTTGAAGTTGCAGCTATGCACATGCTTATTGCAGGAGAACAGGCGGATGGCCGTTCGATTTGGCGACGCACGTTTCGGTGGACGACGCCCGCGTCGTTACAAGTATGCGCGTCGACCCCGTCTTGGGCTGCGGTGGCCCTTCGTTCCCAGGGCCCGCGGCGTCCAGAAGCGCTATAAGGAGCTGCACAGTATTGCAAGTATTAATAATGCCCCTTCTGTTCCTTCTGTCTTTTTTGTTGCGGTGGCTGTTGCGCGTCTAGCTTATCTTATGTGCCAACTAGCCCAACAGCCAGCTGAGTTATTTATAACGTCTCCGATGCGCGAAGTATCTTCCTGAACTGTCGTGATCATTAAGATGGTGCTATATGTTTTGCTGAGGATGCGTAAGGACTACTGTAAGTAAAAGTTACAATCATGTAAATATACATAAGCAGTAGCAATAAGAGTTAAGTTTCAGGACCTCACGTTACGCGCGATCAGTTGAATCTGAAAGATAAAGTCTAGGCGAATCTCAATCCACAGAAGTGATGCACCTCCGAAGGTGTTAACTGTGGAAGGTACTTCCACGTTGCTTACAACATACGGATAAGAAGTGCATAATGATCACAGATAAAGAGGAGGAATTGTAGTATTTCACGCAGTTGATGTTCCATTGGACTGGCAACACTAAGAAGTGCACAAACTGCATTCAAAGAGATGTCATTAATGCAGATGTGCTGGTTTCAAAACTGGCTGGTACAATATTAGAGGCATCCTTTGTTGCTGTTGGCAGCAGTGAATGATAAGACAATGATGTAAGCAATGAGACAACTTGACTGCTTTTTATTATTGCAAGGATGATGAATTGACTCACAATGATGAATTAACAGAAGAAGATCAACTGACTCACAATACATTATGAAATATCACGTATTACTCTTGCATGTAAACTTTTATAGTCCACCAGAGAAACCAGGACAGAAAGTAGCTACACAGTGCTGTGCCCACGTTGCCCCTTTCGGTACTGGTTCGTTTTGTGCCTATAAGCGTTTACATAGATTACCAACCACAGCAAGCTTGTGTTCTTGCATGCACGAGTGGCTACTACATGAACAGAGCTTTTGTACACACCTGCCAGACTGGTACAGTCATCACATGGGTTCGCATTGTGAATAAAGTGCCCAAAACAATGCTCTGGAATGGCATACAATGTTGCATGCACAGCTGCAAAATAACACAGGCTGTTTACAGAGTCACTATGGTGTCAACAAACTAGTCCTATGATTTGCGGCAGAAGCTGAGCATGCTTTTGCCTAACGGCTTGGTACAATTAGCATGCTCTCAATGAACGAACACAATGAAGCTTTTGTCAGAATACAATTCCTGCAAGAACACAAGTACAGGGGATGGGTATAGGATCGAATAGAATGCAAGTGGCTACTTTGTCATGAGAAACAGCAAGAGCTTCTTGTGTTTCACGTTTCTGTGCACATCTCGCAGGAATGTAAACGCCATTACATCGAGTCGTGCCCAGCTGTGAACCACTACAGAGCGTGATCCTGCCATTGCCTACCCGCCTGGTTCATGTCTACTGCAGCCGTATTGTCGCTATTGTTGTTGTAAAGGTCCGCATATTCTCATTCGAGTTCTTCAGTGCAAGGGATGTCGTCTGGCTCAGGCAGCTGCTGCCAAACACCGAGGTTGTGAAGCACGACACAAACTGCGATGATTTTCGACGTGAAGAGTGGGCCATAGTACAGTGTTCTGTACCTCTGCAAGCACCGAAAGTGTGCCTTAAGGACTCCAGTGCACAGTTATACGACGCACCGCAGTGAAGAGTGGGTGCGGTGGAATCGGGCAGCAGAGGATTCTGCAGGATGTGCTCCAGGGATGGGGTTAAGCAGCCAAGGTTGAAGCGAGTATGCACTATCACCTGTGGAGGACAGTGTTCCAATTAGCATAATATGAATGTATACATGAATATGTACTATTCCTTTCTCACTTCTTTTAACTTATTCGAGGACATCGTGTCACTGATATGCACTGCTTTCCTTTTTTTACAGCTAGACATATTCACAGAATTGCTTGTCTGGTTAGGTTACATAATTACGGCTTTTGAAATGCTCCAACGAAAAAATGGCTTTATCAACACAATTCCTTCGTCAGGAGGAATGACAACGAAGCTACTGAACTGCAGCCCTTAACTTCTTTCATAGAGACGAAGGGGCGAGTGACAGAAGGCGCATCTTCTTTGGTGGTAAGGGTGTTGTGCTTTCTTTTGATTGCATGGGACTGGTGTGCGGCTGCAGATGGTCAGCGCACTCAAGGCTTGGTTTCCCTTAGTTTTCTTTTTGTGCTTAGGCCGTCAATGAAACATGACAGCAGGTTTCTTTTGCAACCGTTTCAGTTGTTTTTTAGTGCTTTTTATGAACCATGACTGAAATACCTTTGAGTTGTGAGTTGACTTATTTTATTGCTATATAGCACATGGCTGAGCTTGCTTATTTGTATTTTCTATACAAGTTGTCCTTTCTATACAATGGTATTTATGAATGTACAACATCTATGGCAGTTGTATTTGATGTATTATTTTTTTAACATAGCCTCAGAGTGTAGCATTTTCTGTATCATCGCATGCTTACTATTTATTATTTCACCACTTTATAATAAATGATCATACAATGTCTTCATGAAAGTTTATTTAATGCTTGACCTTTCTATTGCACTAGTAGTCTTTCCCATGACCATGGAAAGACAAGTTGCAATTATACACTGAGAGCAAGTCGGTTTGTTGTGTGCCGCCTCGGGTCTCAGTATGACTTGTTTTCTCAAATGTGTGCATGAGAGAATTTTCATTCAAGGGAACACGAGTGCCACTAAAGTAGATAGTGTTCGACCAAGGTAGCTGCCAGTAATAACATACGGGGCAGAAATTTGGACAAAGAGACTTTAGTAGTTAAGATCCATGCAGCATGTAATAAAATTACAACGAATAATGTTTTTGCTACACTAAGACACCACACAAGCATTCTCACGCTTGCATACCAAGCAGCTATTCACCAACCTGGCCACGGCGTCCACTGCCCAGTCCTGGCTCACGGTGGATGTCTTCCACATAACGGCGTCGTGCACGGGCCCCGAGTGCGAGGGCAGTCATCGGCAGGGTTGGTCACATACCTGCAGAGTGTTGTTTGCATTGGAAGGAAGTCGGCAACAGCAATAGAACCAGCTACATGCAGAACAACTGTAACTGTGTGGTCCAACGCACTTATTTCTCTCGAGTTGCTTTCGGAGCGCAGCTTCGACAGCTGTATCTTTTATTTCATATGTGGCAGTTACTGCATGTCTGCATATCACTGTTTATGAAATTAGAGCGCAATCAGCACGTTTGATTTCCTTTCATGCATTATTTTTCTTAAAAGCTACCACGATCAAATATGAAGCTCGATGAACTTTTTATAGTGTCACGTCACCCCTGCCAAAACTAAATAGTGACGGAAACTCCGTTTACCGCGACTACTGCGTTCTTTTCTATCACTGCAGTTGGAGCAACGGCAAATGTCGTTAAAATACTGGAGAGTGGCGAAAAGCTGTCTTTCACGTTCCTCATTTGCATTTTACTAACACCATGCGCGAGATTGAGTAAGATGAAATTTTTTCTCACCACCATGACGCTGAGGGCGTAAAAGTTCTTGCGGCAAAAGTAAGCAGCCTCGTTGCCATCGTCCTTTTCATACGGCCCACTTATGCACACGAACGTGTCGTCGACCACCTCAACGCAGCCTTCAAATCTTGCATCTATGTGGACAAAGCCTTCCTTTTGGCAGGGAGGGCGACCCACTCATTACCGAGGCGCTCGACGATCGCTTCCATGACAGCATGAATCGTGAGACCCACACTGGACTAGCTCGTCGCCACGTCCTCGTTGTTCGAGATCGCGTCGTGGTAACTGCCTGTGGCGAACAAGCGAAGGACGCAAAGCACTTGTAGCTCAACAAAAACAGCAACGGTCGGGGCTGTTCTCGTGTCCGTACGCCGCCTCTCCAGGTCCTGGCGAAGCTCCCCGCACAGCCATCGCACAGTGTCCTTCGTCAGCCGGCACCACAGTTGAAATAATCGATCGGTCATCACAAAAGCATCGCGGTACTCGCGATGCTTCCTGCAGCTCCAGCCACTACACAACAAAGGGCAGCGCCATTTTTCTTCGCTTATCTAGCGTTCTCTTGCGGCGAAAACCGCAAATTCGAACAAGCCAAATTAAACAATAACCTTTTATTTTAACAAGCAAGCTTCATGTACAACACTTTATAATATTACTAACCGAAGGCATGCTTGTAAAGTAACTCACGGAATGGCATCTACACATACGTATGTGAGGCTGCACATTGAACAAGCAACTCAATTTACAACAATATGGCGGCCAATTTTGGGCACTTCATTGTTCTCACATTTTAAGCTGCAAATTTGGCAGGATGCAACGTCACGCAACGTCAATTTGACGCTACAAAAAGTGAGATCCTGTGACGCAATGGGCGCCATCAGTGCAATGTCCAATCGTGTTGCAGACATGGCGGCTCTTCGTCAAGCGAGCAGTAGTTTCGATAAACCGCAAGTGGACCGTAGGCACAGCTCAGTACCATATTTCGGTTTCGTTGTTTCACCCAAACCTTTATTTCTACATGACAGAGTACGGCGAAGCGTTGCTTCGGAAAAAATTTACTATTTTTTGGCACGTTACGTCATCGCGGATTCCTGTGTCGTAACGCCATTGCAGCGCCACAATGCGAACGACTTCGCGTGACCAATCAAATCATCAACATGGCGGAATTTGACAACATGGCGGAATTTGACAATGTCCAGAATAGCACCCCAAGAAACATTTTTTGATGTGAAGAACGACTGATGTATAATTAATCCGAACTTGCTCCCTTATCTAGCAGTTAATGCTAAATGAAAGCCTTCATTCACCAAAATTACGTTTATTTAGTAAAAAAATGTTTATTTAGTAAGACGTTGCAAGTAAATGCTATCATAATTTGTAAAATTTGACATTTTAACACTATCATCATCCGTACCGCTGACTGCGACGCGGAAATGCCCTCGTGGCGGCTGCTCGCAACAGCACCATCTTTTTTGTGATTGGTCGAGAGGTTTCTTCCTTCGCTGACGTAACATTCTAACCGGCGTTGGGGTTGCGAAGGGGCGAGAAAAGCCTGTGGAAAAGCGACGAGAAGATCGAGAAAGTTCTCGAAGCGGGGCCTAGTTGTACCGCTGCGACCGTCGATTCATTCTTGTTCAGCTCGAGCACCTGAATTATCCGGTGCGCTTTCAGTGTCGTTTGTTATCGTGCGACGATGTCAGTGATCGGGTTCGACTTCGGCAACGAGAACTGCTTCATTGCGGTTGCTCGTGCCGGTGGCATCGAGACGATCGCCAATGAGTACAGCCAGCGAGTCACGCCGTAAGTTGTCTTTTCAATTCCTGTTCATTCCGTAGAGTAGCCTAAGGGCCCGCATCTGACGCGTAACGAGCTCGTCTCGTCTTGGCGAAGGTTTGAAGGTTAATTTCCATTCATTAAAGCCGTTTTTTGCCCCGCATGAAATCCCAAGTCCCGCCGCCAGCCCACGCCGGCCTTGGGGGGCGAGTGTTGACTGGCGTTTCCCCGACAAAGTGGCCGCGCGTGTGTTAAAAAACGTGCCTTGCGTCGCCTTCCCCGCAGGTCCTATGTGGCGTTCGGCGAAAAGACGCGTGACTTGGGCGTGTCGGCAAAGAACAAGCAGGTGACGAATCTCAGGAATACCGTGTTCGGCTTCAAGAGGCTGCAGGGCCGCAAGATGGGCGACCCGCTAGTCAAGCACGAGGCGACGTTCCTGCCCTATTCGTTGGTGGACCTGGGTGGCGGGCGCGTGGGCGTCCGTGTTCGCTACCTGAACGAGGACAGGGGCTTCTCGATCACGCAAATCACTGCCATGCTTTTCACCAAGTTGAAGGACATTGCCGAGACCGCGCTGAAGATAAAAGTCAACGACTGCGTCGTCTCCGTGCCGCACTTTTTCACAGACGCCGAGCGTCGGGCCTTGCTGGACGCGACGCGCATCGCGGGCCTCAACTGCCTCAAGCTCATGAACGAAACCACCGCCATAGCGCTCAGCTACGGCTTCTACAAGAACGACCTACCCGAAGAGAAGCCGCGAATCGTGGCCTTCGTCGACATGGGCCACTCGGCGTTGCAGGTCGGCATCGTGGCTTTCAATCGGGACCGACTCAAGATGATGGCCACCGCGTTCGAGAGCGTCGGCGGCCGTGACTTCGACATGGTGCTGGTGCGGTACTTCGTGCAGGAGTTCAAGGAGCGCTACAACCTCGACGTGTCCAGCAACCGGAGGGCGCTCATCCGGCTAATCACGGAGTGCGAGAAGCTCAAGAAGAACATGAGCGCTAACCCTCACGAGCTGCCCCTC